>NW_025970134.1:3631-12864 GCF_021869965.1 Rhincodon typus | reverse complement strand
CCTGTGTCCCGGCCCTTGGCCATCCCACCACCCCCTCCCTCCTCCCTGCTCCCTCGACTGAGCTTGTCCCAGTCCTGGTCCCAGCCCCCAACTGCAGCCTCAACACTGACCTCAACTCCAATCCTAGCCTCAGTCCTAAACCTAACCCTAGTCCCACCTTGACCCTCATCTGCCCTTAACCCTAACCTGTCTGAAGGTAACTACTGAGGAAGTGCCTCAATGGTCAATACTCACGCAGAGACTCAATGTAAAGGTGTCAGAATTGACAGCCTCATTGACAGAGGGTCAGTGACAGTGCTTCACAGTAGTGTCACTGCTGAGGGACTGTGTCAGTGTTAGAGTGTCCAGTGGGGTGCAACGTCTCAATATAATGGGGTGAGAAATAAGGGAGTGCAACACGTTTGCAGGACCAGTACTGAGATAGTCTCGTTCAGTCAGATGGTCAGGATTGAGCGAGGGCCTCTATGTAACGGGATCAGAACTGTGGGATGGCTCCATGATTAGCAGGTCAGCACTGAGCTATTGAAGCACTGTCACAGCGTCAATACGGAGGCAGTGCTTCTTTCGAAAGGTGTCCGAATTGGAGGGACGCCACACAATTAGAGGGTCATGACCATGATATTATGATCAGCGGGTCAGTACTGAGGGACTGCCTTATTGTCAGTGTGTCAGTTCTGAGGCACTGTTCATTTGTCAGAGGGTTTGTCGTATGGGAATGACTCATTGTCAGAGGTTGTGTTGTGAGGCAGTTTCTCAGTGTAACGGTGTGGGAATTGAGGGTTTGCTACACAGAGAAGGTCAGTGCTAAGGTATTGCAGCTTTATCAGAGGATCAGTGCTGAGGCATTTCCTCACGACAAAGGCATCAAAAGTGAGGTAGTGCGAAACGATTGCAGGGTCATTAAGATATTGCAGCACTGTGACGGTGTCAGAACAGATGGACTGTTTCATTGTCAGAGGGGCATCACTGAGGGATTGAAGCACTGTCAGAGCATCAGTACAGAGGGAGTGCTTCATTGTCAAAGGGTCATTACTGCAAGACTGCATTACTGTCAGATAGAGGCAGTTCCTAATTATGCAGGGGTCAGAACTGGGGCAGTGCCTCATTGTAAGGGCATCAGAGTTGAGCGCGACCTCACATTTAGAGAGTCAGTCCGGAGGGTGGGCTTCATTATTATTGTGTCAGTACCGAGGGCACTGGCATACTGTCAGCTGGTCAGTTCTGAGACAGAGACTCTTTGTTCGTGGGTCAGCACTGAGGCTATGCTTCAGTGTAATGGTGTCAGAATGGAGGGTTTGCCACAGACTGACAGTAAGTACTGAGGTATTTCAGCTCTATCAGGGTCAGAACCCAGGCAGTACCTCATTAGCAAAAGATCACTTCTGCAGCAGTGAGAGAGGGCCAGACTGAAGGAGTGCCTCCTTGTCAGATGGTCAGTTCTGACACACTGTTCCTTTGCCAGAGGGTCATTAGTGAGGCAGTGCCTCTTTGTAATGGGATCAGAATTGTCAGGAGGCCAGTACTGAGCGAGAGCCTCATGATCAGTGGTCAATACTGAGAGAGTGTCTTATCAGAGATTCATTCCCAAGGGAGTGCTTCATTGTCAAAGAGTTCGTTCTGAGGGAGGGCACCATGTGAGAATACTGAGGGAGATCCTTATTCTTAGACGGTAAATGCAGGGTTACAGGGATAGGTTAAGGGGATGGGTCAGATGCGCTCAGGAGGGTCAGTGTGGACTTGTGCTTAATGGCCTGTTTTACACTGTGGGGATTCTATGATTCTGATGAGAAGATCAGTGCTGTGGCATTCCAGCACTGTTGGAGGGTAAGATCAGTGCGAGTTCATAATTGTCAGAGGGTCAATACTGAGGCTGAGGCAGAGCCAGGGAACTATAGACCAGTGAGCCTCTGGTCTGACATTCCAGTCCTACCTCAGAACTGATCCTCTGACAGAGCTGCAGTTCCTCAGTACTGACTCTGTAATCGTGAGGCACACCCTCAATCCTGAACCCATTTCAATGAGGCACTCCTTCAGTACTGACCCAGTGACTATAATGCACTCCCACAGTTCTGACGCTATGGCAACGAGGTCTGAAATCATACGACACCGGGTTATAGTCCAACAGGTTTATTTAAAAACACAAGCTTTTGGAGCCTCTCTCCTCCTTCAGTCCAACATCGTCACCTCCATGTCACGGCAATGAGATCTGACAGTACTTCCATTCCTCAGAGCTAAACCGCTAATCATGTGGCCCTCCATCCATTCTGATCCCATTACATTGAGGCACTGCTTCAGAATGGACCCTTCATACTCACCCACTGACAGTGCTGACTGCATGTACTGACTGTCTAAAATGTGAGCACTCCCTTGATCCCGACTCTGACAATGAGGTACTCGCTCAGTACCAATGCTCTGACAGTGAAGCACTTCCTTCAAACTGACCTGCTAACAACGAGGCAGTCCCTCAGGACTAACTTTCTGATAGATCTGCAATACCTGCGCACTGATCATCTAAACGTGCGCGACCCCTTCAATTCTTACCCTCTTGCAATGAGACAGTGCCTCAGCAATGACCCTCTGACAATGAGGCAATGCCTCAGAACTGACCCACTTGGAGTGCTTCACTACAGCAGAACTGACCATCTAAGCATGTGGCACACTCCGATCTGACGCACTTACAATCAGGTACTGCCTCTGTATTGACCCCCCGACAATGATGCACACCCTCTGTCCTGTACCTTTGACAAACAGGCACTGACTCAGTAATGACTCCTGATGATGAGGCATTCTGTCGGGACTGAACATATGATATTAAGGCACCTGCTCAGTACTGACCATATGATAAAGATGCATTCCCACAGTACTAAACCACTGACAGTGCTGTAATACCTCAGGAATGACCCTCCCATTATGTGACACTACTTCAATTCTGACATCTGCATGATGAGGCATTGCCTCAATCCTGACGCTCTGACAATAACGCACTCCCATAGTTCTGACGCTCTGACAATGAGACTTTCATTCAATATTTACACTGGGATAGACCTGCAAAATCTCAGTCCTGGCTGTCCAATCAAGAGGCTAATCCTCAATTCTAACCCTGTTACAATGAGGTACTGTTTCAGTATTGACCCTCTGCGTCTGTATCATTTTAAACCCGATGTTATCTGTCTCGGAGAGTCCACAAAACCATTTTGAAATCAAAGTAATCCTTTGAAAGATAGTTAAGTAATAACAGTGCTGTTTTCTTGGTGTTTGTAATAAATTTCAGGTAAAGTTTGGACACACGAAATCGCAAAATTACAGAAGGGGAAGGAGGACATTTGGCCCATCACACTGAGTTGTCTCTATCATCTCATGCAAATCCTTTTTCCGCCTATCACCTGCACACCATTTTCATCCAATCCCCTCTGTACGTCTCCATTGAACCTCATTCATCACATTTACAGCAGTGCACTCCATAACCTAACTACACACTGTGTCATAAAGCTCTTCTACGAGCAGGGACATCTTCTCCCTATCTACTCTGTTTAGAACACTCACGATTTCAAAAAACCTGAATTCCATCACCTCTCAGCCTGCTGTTGAGAGAGAACAGTCCCAAACTCTTCAATCTATTCTTACAGCTGAAGCTTTTCCTACCTGGAATCATTCTGGTAATAATCAGCACATCAATGTATTTGCCCTTTTCCTATAATGTGCAGGCCACAACTGTGCACAATACTCCAGCTGAGATTTAACTGACCTTGCAGAATTTCAATATCATCAACTTCTTACTCGTATACTCTATACCCCTATTAACAAAGGCTATATGCTTTATTTATTGCTCTCTCCATCTGCACTGCTACCATCATTTCAACTGTGCACGTCCATGCTCCTATTTTACATTGGTAGGAAAGTCACTTGAAAGACAAAGGGCATCACCTCATACTTCTCCGCATTGTACCTCATCTTCCACCTATCTGCCCACTCCACCAACTTTTCAATGCACTTTTGGAGTTCCACACTATTCTTCTCACAATTTACAGTTCTCAACTTTAATGGCATCTGCAAACTTGGAAATTGTCCCCTGCACACCACGATCAAGATAATTAATTATCTATCAGGAACGACAAACGTCCCAGTAGCAGCCCCTGGAGAATTCCACTACAAGCCTGCTTCCCAGCCTGAAAAATATCCGTTCACCATTCTTGAAATATTGGACTGGACAAAGAGGAAGGCATTCTTTCTTTGAATAATGCCACAGGCTTTTTAATATCCATTTCTGAATCTCACTGCATCATATATCCAGCAACGCAGCAACTCCTTGATAATGTCAGACGAGATCATACTCTGTAGTAACTAGAATGACACATAAGCCCTCAATTGACAAGCATCTGAGTCATGAACGCAACCTTCAGGGCCTCAGAAATGACAAGTGGAAGTGTTTTGTGTGTACAGTCTTTTGTCAAATCCTTCAGCCAACAGAGCAGCTGCCTCCAGGGCTGGAATGTCTTCACGAAAGGAATGTTTTGGCAGGGCGACCGGGAAGAGAAGGGACGTCTTCAAAGGACTGCAGTCAAAGTAGGTTTGAGAGCCTTGATTCTATGGTGCCACTCTTGATTAAGTGGTTTTGAAAGTTCGCATGGCAGACTGGTTAACAAGGTTAGATCACATGGAATACAGGGAGAGCGAGCCATCTGGATACAAAAATTGACGAGAAGGTAGGAGAGAGGGTGCTGGTAGAGGGTTGCTTTTCAGATTGAACGCCTGTGACCAGCGGTTTGGAGGGTTTGAGCTACAAGGAGAGGCTGAATAGGCTAGGGTCATTCTTCCTGGAGTGTCAGAGGGCGAGGAGGACCTTATAGACGTTTATAAAATCATGACAGCGTGACGAGGGTGAACATCCAGGGTCTTCTCCACGAGGTAGGGGAATCCAAGACGAGATGTCATGTGTTTATTTTGAGAGGGGAAGTTTTAACAGGGACCGAAGGGGCAACATTTTCATGCGGAGGATGGCACATGTACGCAATAAGCCGCCATTAGAATTGGTGAAGGATGGCACAATAACAAAATTTCAGAGGCAAGTGAATGGGTCTACGAATAGGAAGGGTTGAGGGATACGGCCAAACTGAATAGATTAATTTTGGTTATCTGGTCAGTATGGACGAGTTGGACTAAAGTGTCTGTTTTCATACTGTACATCTGCGATTCTATGATTCCATGTTTCACTGACAATAAGACACTTTCGCAGTAATATCCTCTGAGAAAGAGGCACCCCCACACTGCTGCAAATACCTCAGGACCAACCCTCTTAATATGTGGCACTCCCTCAGTTCTAACCCATTGATCGTGACACAATGCCTCTGGAATCACTCTCTAATCAGTTGGCACTCCCTCAATTCCAACATCTACACAATGAGGTTATGCCTCCGTATTGACTCTCTGACTCCTACAGATCTGACTCACTGACAGTCCTGTATTGTTATTTAATCATTTCGCACTCCCTCAATTCTGACCCCATTACATTGAGGAACTGACTCAGTATTAATTCTCTGGCAATGAGGGGCCCCCTCAGTACTGAACCTCTGACTGTGCTTCAATACCTCAAGACTGACACTCTGTCAATAAGGCATTCTTTCAGTTCGACCTTCTCTAAGTGCTGCAATACCTCAGCACGGCTCCTGTAATCTAGTGGCACTCCTTCAATTCTAATAACTTTAGGATGTGGCACTGCCTCAATGTTGACCCTCTGACAATGAGGCACCCCCTCACTACTGAATGTCTAATTATGTGGCATACCCTCAATTCTGAACCCTTTACAATGAGGGAATGTTCACTGATGATTGCACAATGTTCAGAACCATTCGCAGCTCCTCAGATACTGAAGCAGCCCTTGTTCAAATGCAACAATACATGGCTTGGGCCAACAAGTGCCAATAACATTTGTGTCACACAATACAATCATCAACAATAAGAGACAATCTAACCACTGCCCCTTGGCATTCTACAGTGTTACCATCACTGAATCCCCACTATCAACATCCTGAGGGTCATCATTGACCAGAAACTCAACTGCACTCACCACATAAACACAGTGCAAGAGCAGGTCAGAAGCTAGGAATACCACAGGGAGTAATTCTCCTGCTGACTCCTCAAAGCCTGTCCACCATCTACAAGGCACAAGTCAGGAGTGTGATAGAATAGTTCCCACTTGCCTGGATGAGTGCAGCCCAAACAACACAAGAAGCTTCAAACCATCTGGTACAAAGCAGAACGCTTGACCGGCACGACATCCACAAATATCCAGTCCCTCTACCAACGACAGTCAGTAGCAGCAGTGTATGCTGTCCACAAGATGCACTGCAGAAATTCACGAAAGATCCTCAGAGAAACCCACGACCACTTCCGTCTGGGAGAACAAGGGTAGCATATTAGAAATGCCACCTTCAAGTTGCCCTCAAAGCCATTCACCATTCTGACTTGGAAATACATTGAATGCAACTGTGAAAGAAGACAGTCATCCACCAAGAGGGAGAAAGAGAGAGAGAAAATCTGAGAGAAATTACAAATGCTGTAGACAAACTAAAATTGTAATCTTCAAATCTCCTTTTTAATAGCACCAGAGCAGAGAGGGGCAACCATTACATAATCAATATCACTGAATCAGAAGTTAACAGAAACATGTCAGCCCCAGGACATACAGAACATACCCACTTCTGTAAATAATACACAAGATTTATCTGTTCTCGTGATGGCAGGCATGGTCTTGTTGAAGAAGGTTCTTTCTGAAAGATGGCTCCTTCACCACTGCTCAGTATCAGCATGGGAGTGTGTGTGTGGTGGTGGGGGGTGGCTAGGTTAATGATGATCTTCTGTTTCCTTCACTGGCTGAATGTTAAAAAGAATGCATCAGTTAGTCAAGTGATGAACTCCCCATGGGAATGGTGGGGGGGTAGTGGGGGAGGGGGTGGAACAGTTTAAGGGATAAATGTGCGTTGGGAAAACCATCCAAATGGGGGTGTTATGTATGAGGCTAATACCGTCAGACTGCTGTTGGGTGGGGCAGAGGACGAGGATATATGCAGCAACCGTCCGCTCATGTTGTGGGATACTGTTTCACCTGTCAGAGCAGGACATGGAGAGGAAGTAACACAATGAATGCATATGGAACTGAAACATCAAATTTACAGGGCAACAACTGTTCCATCTCCAAGGACTTGGTGCAAATGCCTTAACAACTGAACAGACCGGCAAATTCCAGGAGAGATAGTCACTCGGCAGACTTTTCATCATTTCATCAGAAGGCTGAGGACAACATGAGCTTCTGAATCTTTCCACATTAAGACACAAGTCAGTCCTGGACAGGTCCAGCTCCAACAACACAAGAAGCTCAACACTGTTCCGGACAAAACAGCCCACTTGATTGGCACCACATCCACAAACATTCACTCCCTCCACCACCAACACTGAGTAGCAGCAGTGTGTACCATCTACAAGGTACACTGCAGAAATTCCTCCAACAATCCTCAGACAGAACTTTCAAAACACGTGACTACTTCCATCGAGAAGGACAAGAGCAGATACATGGGAATACCACTCCCTACAAGATCCCCTCCAAACTTTAAATATGTCACCATTCCTTCACTGTCACTGGGTCAAAACCCTGGACCTGCCTTCCTAACAATATAGTCCTTACAAGCAGTGGCCAGTGGTTAGCACTGCTGCCTCACAGCACCAGATATCTGGGTTCAATTCAGTCTCAGGTGACTGTTTGTCGGGGTTTGCACATTCTTCCGATGTCTTTGTGGGTTTCCTCCAGGTGCTCCGGGTTCCTCCTAAAGACTAAAGATGTGTGGATTAGGTGAATTGGCCACGCTAAATTGCCCATTGTGTCCAGGGATGAGTAGTTATGTGAATTATCCTTTCGAAGTGCAGGGTTACAGGGAATGGGTGGGGGTGGTCAGTCTGGTGGAATGCTTTTTGGAGTCATTATGGTCTTGTTGGGCCAAATTGCTTGTTTCCACACTGTAGGGATTCTAATGATTGTGGGTCAACTGTCAGCAAAAGGACTGGAGTTGTTCAAGAAGGCAGCTCAACACCACCTTCTCATGGGGCAACTAATGGCACCAATAACGCTGGACCAGTCAGCTATCTTTAGATCTCCCAAATGAATTTTAAAAACCCTGAAGTCCTCACCCATGGGGTCATTCCACTCAATCTAGTCTCTTTTGGATCGTAAAATCAAGAAGAATAGGAGGAAGGACTTGGAGCCTGTTCCACCTTTCAACATGATCATGACTGATCATTGAACTCACACTGTTTCTACCCGCTGTCTTTGTTCTCTTTCGTTCTAAGCACCATACCCAATTTCCCTTTGAAAATAGTCAATGGTTTGACCTCAACAGTTCCCAGACAGAATTCCACAGGCTGACCTCTGTCTGGGTGAAGACATTTCTCCTCATTTCCGAAATGATCTCCCTTTCCTCCTCGACTCTAAGCCCTATTTCTGGACTCCTCAGTCATTGAGAACATCATTACTGCATCTACCTTGTCCAGTCCTCTTTAAATTTATAGGCTTCCATCAGATGCCCGTTCTTCTTTTAAACTCCCACGAAGAGAGACCTTACTGATCCAGTTATTCATCTCTCAATACCACCATCCCAGAAATCACTCTGGTAAATCTTTCACTCACTGTCACTGTAACCAATCCATGAATCCCCTCAATAAGGCAGCCAACGAACCATCTGCCTTGTTCACCACCTGCATATGGTCAGGGTCAGGGTCAAGGTCGGGGTCATACTTGCTTTCAGCGACAGGTATAAGGACACTAAGGTCTCAGTGCACCACTCCCGTTCCCAATCTATCACCCTTCAGATAATAAATGGCTTTTCAGTTTTTGCTCCTGACTTAGATAACTTCACATTTATCCGAGAGATAGTTCATCTGCTATGTACTTATCCACACATCAACTCAACTCAACCTGCCTAAGAGCCACCATATCATGGCCCCAACAGACAGGATAACATACAGAGCCAAGACTGAGGAACATGCCTCATGGAAGACTTCGTGCAAGGCTCAACAAAAATGGTATACCCAGAAACAGGCTTCCAACCTCAGGTGTGCACTGGGTTAAAAGTATAGAATTATGGACGAAGAAAGACCAGGTGTTCGGCAACTAATTAGTCACTGGGAACCATGTGACCACGAGTCCGTGTCCAAACCCCACGTGAGCAAAAGGGGGCGGGCGCGAC
>NW_025970134.1:500-3621 GCF_021869965.1 Rhincodon typus | reverse complement strand
GCTCAGTGCAGCACTCCCTCAGTGCAGCACTCCCTCAGTGCTGACCCCACCGCAGTGCAGCACTCCCTCAGTGCTGACCCCGCTCAGTGCAGCACTCCCTCAGTGCAGCACTCCGTCAGTGGAGACCTCTCTCAGTGCAGCCCTCACTCAGTGCCGCCTTCCCTCAGTGCCGACCTCCGTCAGTGCCGCCCTGCCTCAGTGCAGCGTTCCCTCAGTGCTGACTTCCCTCAGACAGTCTCACAGCTCTGTCCCTCCAACAGTGCAATGCACCCTCACAGCTGATACCCCACAGTGAAGCACTCCCACAGATATGACCCCACACAGAGCAGCACTCCCTCAGTGCAGCATTCCCTCAGTACTGATCCCTTCAGTGCTGACCTCCCTTCAGTGCTGACCCCCATCAGTTCTGACACCCCTCAGTGCAGCACTCCCTCAGTGCTGACGCTTGCCCTCAGTGCAGCACTCCCTTGGTGCTGAACCCCTCTCAGTGGAGCACTCCCTCAATGCTGTCGCCCCTTCAGTCCTGCACTGCCTCAGTGCAGCACTTCGCCAGTGCATAACTCCCTTAGTCATGACCCCACTCTGCAGTACTCCATCAGGGCGGACCCCTCTCAATGCCCCACTTCCTAAATACTGACCCTCGGACAGTCTCACAGCACTAACCCTCCAACAGTATTGTATTCCCCAACGGCTGACAACCCTCAGTGAAGCCCTCCCTTCAGTGCTGACACCACCCCTCAGTGCTGACCACCTCTCAGGTCTGACCACACCCCACAAGTGCAGCACTCCCTCAGTGCAGCACCCCCTCAGTGCTGGAACCCCAACAGGACTGGACCTCCCACAGTGGTGGACCCCCCACAGTGCTGGACCCCCCACAGTGCTGGACCTCCCTCAGTGCAGCACTCCCTCAGTGCAGCACTCCCTCAGTGCTAGCCTCTCTTCAGGGCTGGTCGCCCTCAGTCCAGCGCTCCCTCATTGCTGACCCCGCTCTGTGCAGCACTCCCACAGTGCTGATCCTCGTCAGTGCGAAACCCCTCAGTGCTGGCCCCCACACAGTGCTGCCCCCCTCTCCTCAGTGAAGCACTCCCTCAATGCTGGCAGTCAGTGCTGACGCTCCCTCAGTGCAGCACACCCTAAGCGTTGATCTACATCTATCCAGCCCTCCCTCAGTGCCGAAACCCCTCAGTGCTGACACAACTCAGTGCAGCAACTCCCTCATTGCCGCCCTCCCTCAGTGCCGCCCTGCCTCAGTGCAGCATTCACTCAGTGCTGACATCCCTCAGACAGTCTCACAGCACTGACCCTCCCACAGACCCTCACAGCTGACACCCCACAGTGAAGCACTTCCTCAGTGATGACCCCATACAGAGCAGCACTCTCTCAGTGCAGCATTCCCTCAGTACTGATCCCTTCAGTGCTGACCTCCCTTCAGTGCTGACCGCCCTTCACTGCTGAATCCCATCAGTGCTGACATCCCTCAGTGCAGCACTCCCTCAGTGCTGACGCCTGCCCTCAGTGCAGCACTCCCTTGGTGCTGAATCCATCTCAGTGGAGCACTCCCTCAGTGCTGACGCCTCCACAGTGCAGCACTCCCTCAGGACTCACTCCATCAGTGTTGACATCCCTTCAGTGCTGGCTGGCTTCAATGCAACACTGCCTCAGTGCTGACTCTCTTCAGTAATAACCTCCTCAGTGCTGCCCCCTCCCCTCAGTGCTGACCCTCCCCCACCGTCAGTGAAGCACTCCCTCAGTGCAGCACGACCTCAGTGCTGACCCCGCTCACTGCTGACATCCCTACTCTGCTGCCCGGCTTTAGTGCTGATCCCCCTCTGTACCGCTCTCCCTCAGTGCACCACATCCTCACTACTTACCCCGTCAGTGCTGACCTCCCGTCAGTGCTGACCTCCCTTCAGTGCTGACCTCTCTTCAGAGATGATCACCTTCAGTGCTGACCCCTCGAAGTGCTGGCCCCACTCTGTCCAGCACTACCTCAACACTGACATCGCCCCCCCAGCCCCGGCTTTGTGCTGCACACCCTCAATGCAGCCCTCCCTCAGTGCTGCTCTCCCTCAGTGCAGCACTCCCACAGTACTGACACATTCAGTGCTGACCTCTCTTCAATGCTGGCCGCCCTCTGTGCAGCATTCCCGCAGTGCTGACCCCTCTGTACAGCACTCCCTCAGTGCAGACACCCCTCAGTGTCGCACTCCCTCAGTGTCGCACTCCCCGATCTGTGCAGTACTCTCTCAGTGCTGACCCCGCTCAATGCTGACCTCCCTTCAGTGCTGGCCATCTTCAGTGCTGATCCCTCGCTGTACAGCAGTCCCTCAGTGCACTACTTCCTCACTGCTGACCCCGTCAGTGCTGACCTCCCGTCAGTGCTGACCACCTACAGTGCTGACACCTCGAAGTGCTGACCCCACTCTGTCCAGCACTATCTCAATTCTGACCGCCCCCCGCTCTGGGCTTCCCGCCTTCAGTGCAGCCCTCCCTCAGTACAGCCCTCCCGCAGTGCAGCTCACACTCAGTGCAGCACTCCCTCAGTGCTGACGACCCCTCAGTGCTGATGCGCCCTCAGCGCAGCAATCCCTCAGTGTTGCACTCGCTCAGTACTGACCCATTCAGTGCTGACCTCTCTTCAATGCTGGCCGCACTCTTTACAACACTCCCTCAGTGCTGACCCCTCTGCAGCACTCTCTCAGTGCTGACACCCCTCAGTGTAGCACTCCGTCAGTGTAGTAGTCCCTCAGTACTGATCCCACCAGTGCTGACCACCCTTGAGTGCTGACCACCTTCAGTGCTGACCCTTCTGAATGCTGACCCCATTCTTTACAGCACGACTTCAGGGCTGACCACCCTCTCTGCAACAATCCCTCAGTGCTGACTTCACTTCAGTGCTGACTTCCTTCAGTGCTGAATTCCCTTCAGCGCTGTCCCCTCTCAGTGCAGCACTCCCTCAGTCCTGACCCCACTCAGTGTCCCACTTCCTCAATACTGACCTTCGGTCAGTCTCACAGCACTGTCCCTCCGACAATGCAATGCAGCCTCACAGTTGAAACCCCATAGTGAAGCACTCCCTCAGTGATGACCCCACACAGAGCAGCACTCCCTCAGTGCAGCA
>NW_025970134.1:0-490 GCF_021869965.1 Rhincodon typus | reverse complement strand
GACTCTCTCAGTGCTGACCCCGCTCACTGCTGACCTCCCTTCAGTGCAGGCCGGCTTCAGTGCTGAACCCACTCTGTACAGCACTCCCTCAGTGCACCACTTCCTCACTACCGACATCGTCAGTGCTGACCTCCCTTCAGAGCTGACCTTTCTTCAGTGCTGACCACATTCAGTACTGATCTCTTCAAGTGCTGACCCCACTCTGTCCAGCACTACCTCAATGCTGACCACCCCCCGCTCTGTGCTGCACGCCCTCAGTGAAGCCGTCATTCAGTGCTGCACTCCTTCAGTGCAGCACTCCCTTGGTGATGACCCCCTCAGTGCTGAGCCGCCTCAGTGCAGCCCTCCCTCAGTACAGCCCTCCCGCAGTGCAGCTCACACTCAGTGCAGCACTCCATCAGTGCTGACGACCCCTTAGTGCTGACGCGCCCTCAGCGCAGCATTCCCTCAGTGTCGCACTCGCTCAGCACTGACCCATTCAGTGCTGACC
>NW_025970133.1:10600-12864 GCF_021869965.1 Rhincodon typus | reverse complement strand
TTGGGTGGCATCGTTGTGGCACTGCAGGAGGCCCAGGATGGATATGTCGTCTGAGGAATGGGAGGGGGAGTTGAAATGGTTCGCGACTGGGAGGTGCAGTCGTTCAGTGCGAACCGAGTGTAGGTGTTCTGCAAAGCAGTCCCCAAGCCTCCACTTGGTTTCCCCGATGTAGAGGAGGCCACAACGGGAACAGCGGATACAGTATACCACATTAGCGGATGTGCAGGTGAACATCTGCTTGATGTGGAAAGTCTTCTTGGGGCCTGGGATGGGGGTGAGGGGGGAGGTGTAGGGGCAGGTGTAGCACTTCCTGCGGTTGTAGAGAAAAGTGCTGGGTGTGGTGTGGCTGGAGGGGAGTGTGGAGTGGACAAGGGAGTCACGGAGAGAGTGGTCCCTCCAGAAAGCAGATATGGGTGGGGAGGGAAAAATGTCTTAGGTGGTGGGGTCGGATTGCAGATGGCGGAAGTGTCGGAGGATGATGCGTTGGATCCGGAGGTTGGTGGGGTGGTACGTGAGGATGAGGGGGATTCTGTTTTGGTTGTTATTGCGGGGAGGGGGTGTGAGGGATGAGTTGCAGGAAATGCGGGAGACACGGTCGAGGGCGTTCTCGACCACTGAGGGGGGGAAGTTGCGGTCCTTGAAAACTCCGCCCACCGCCAACGCTGATGCAACTCTGCCCACAGCTGACGCCACACGGTCCACCACCGATGCCGACGTTGCTCCGCCCATCGCCTCCACAGCCAGCAGCTCCAGAGGAGACAGCAGCACCCAGCCCTGCTGGGTCTTCACCATCCCCCCAGACCTCCCCCTTACTGAGAACAAATGGTCAGTCCTCAGTAAAGGGCTCACCTTTGTCCCCCTCCACTCACACATCAACGAATACCAGTCACGTTTGGACGTTGAGCAGTTTTTCTGCCGCTTCTGCCTCCGCGCTTACTTCTTCAACCGTGAGCCTAACCCTCCTTCTACTGATGCCTTCTCCCGCCTCCAACACCTCCTCCTCCTGGACACCACCCCAAGGCCTCCTACCCTCCCTCGACCTCTTCATCGCCAACTGCCGTCGAGACATCAATCGCCTCAACCTCTCCACCCCTCTCACCCACTCCAACCTCTTCCCCCACAGAACGGGCAGCCCTCCGCTCCCTCCGCTCCAATCCCAACCTCACCATAAAACCCGCGGACAGGGGAGGCGCAGTTGTAGTATGGCGCACTGACCTCTACATCGCCGAGGCCAGGCGCCAACTCTCCGACACCTCCTCCTACCGCCCCCTTGATCATGACCCCACCCCCGAGCACCAAACCATCATCTCCCAAACCATCCACAACCTCATCACCTCAGGTGACCTCCCACCCACAGCCTCCAACCTCATTGTTCCCCAACCCCGCACCGCCCACTTCTATCTCCTTCCCAAAATCCACAAACCTGAATGCCCTGGTCGACCCATTGTCTCCGCCTGCTCCTGCCCCATCGAACTTATCTCCACCTATCTCGACTCCATTTTCTCCCCCTTGGTCCAGGAACTCCTTACCTACGTCTGTGACACCACCCACGCCCTCCACCTCCTCCAGAACTTCCAATTCCCCGGTCCCCAACACCTCGTCTTTACCATGGACGTCCAGTCCCTATACACCTGCATTCCCCATACAGATGGCCTAAAGGCCCTCCGCTTCTTCCTGTCCCGCAGGCCCAACCAGTCCCCCTCCACTGACACCCTCATCCACTTAGCCAAACTCGTCCTCACCCTCAACAACTTCTCTTTCAATTCCTCCCACTTCCTACAGACAAAGGGGGTGGCCATGGGTACCCGCATGGGCCCAAGCTACGTCTGCCTCTTTGTAGGTTACGTGGAACAATCCCTCTTCCGTACCTACACTGGCCCTAAACCCCACCTTTTCCTCCGTTACATTGATGACTGTGTTGGCGCCGCCTCGTGCTCCCACGAGGAGCTCGAACAGTTCATCCACTTCACCAACACCTTCCACCCCAACCTTAAGTTCACCTGGACCATCTCTAATACCTCTCTCTCCTTCCTGGACCTCTCTGTCTCCATCTCTGGCAACCACCTAAATACCCATATCCATTTCAAGCCCACCGACTCCCACAGCTACCTAGAATACACCTCCTGCAAAATACACTTCCTGCAAAAATGCCATCCTCTATTCCAAATTCCTTCGCCTCCGCCGCATCTGCTCCCAGGATGAGGCATTCCACTCCCGTACATCTCAGATGTCCTCGTTTTCAAGGACCGCAACCTCCCCCCCCC
>NW_025970133.1:0-10500 GCF_021869965.1 Rhincodon typus | reverse complement strand
CCCCTCACCCCCATCCCAGGCCTCAAGAAGACTTTTCACATCAAGCAGATGTTCACCTGCACATCTGCTAATGTGGTATACTGCATCTGCTGTACCCGTTGTGGCCTCCTCTACATCGGGGAAACCAAGTGGAGGCTTGGGGACCGCTTTGCATAACACCTACGCTTGGTTCGCACTAAACAACTGCACCTCCCAGTCGCGAACCATTTCAACTCCCCCTCCCATTCCTCAGACGACACGTCCATCCTGGGCCTCCTGCAGTGCCACAACAATGCTACCCAAAGGTTGCAGGAACAGTAACTCATATTCCGCTTGGGAACCCTGCAGCCCAATGGTATCAATGTGGACTTCACAAGCTTCAAAATCTCCCCTGCCCCTACCGCATCCCAAAACCAGCCCAGCTCGTCCCCGCCTCCCTAACCTGTCCTTCCTCCCACCTATCCCCTCCTCCCACCTCAAGCCGCACCCCCATCTCCTACCTACTAACCTCATCCCACCCCCTTGACCTGTCTGTCCTCCCTGGACTGACCTATCTCCTCCCTACCTCCCCAACTACACTCACCTTTACTGGCTCCATCCCCGCCTCTTCGACCTGTCTGTTTCCTCTCCACCTATCTTCTCCTCTATCCATCTTCTATCCGCCTCCCCCCTCTCCCTATTTATTTCAGAACCCCCTTCCCCTCCCCCATTTCTGAAGAAGGGTCTATGCCCGAAACGTCAGCCTTCCTGCTCCTCTGATGCTGCTTGGCCTGCTGTGTTCATCCAGCTCTACACCTTTTTATCTCAGATTCTCCAGCATCTGCAGTTCCTACTATCTCTGAAACCCATAGCTAATGTTCTAAGACAATCTTTTATTTCATTTGACCGTACCTTGATGCTGTCCGAGGTTGTCACATTGTCCTTGCCCGGTGGAGGTGGTTTTCCTGGCCATGGACATTGCTTGGACTGAATCGATTGAATTCACATTTTTCGGGTGGCCAGATTTTCAAAAGTTATAACTGGAGGAAAAGGTACTAGGGAAAGTAATGACGCTAAAGACTGTTAAGTCCCCTGGATCTGACAGGATGCACTTGAGGATCTGAAAAGAAAAAAAATAGTGGATGCACTGGTCATAATCATCCAGAAATCCTTAAAATTGGGGAATAAAACTGCCAATATAACACTTCTACCTAAGGGAAGAAGACAAAAACAGGAGACAAAAAAAAGGCCAGTCAGTAGTACATGGGTTATTGGGCAAAATGTTAGCGTGTAATAAGGGCAATGATAGCAGAAAATTTTGAAATAACACGATATAATCAAGCAAGGTAAACATGGAAGGGGAAATCATGTCTGACAAATTTATTAGAATCAAAACCAAAAGAACTGCGGATGCTGAAAATGAGAAACAAAAACAGAAATTGTTGGAAATGCTCAGCAGTTCTGGCAGCATCCTTGAAGAGAAATCAGAAATAACGTTTCGGGACCAGAGACCCTTCCTCAGAACCTAACTCTGATTTCTCTCCACAGATGCTGCCAGACCTGCTGAAATTTATTAGAATTCCTTGAGGAGGTATTAGGCAAGATCGATGAAGAGGAAGCAGTGGATGTGATATATTTGGATATCCTTTGATTAAGCACCATACATTCGACTACTTAATAAGAGTCCATGGTATTGGAGGTAGTATATAAGAATGGAAAGAGGATTGGCTAACTAATAGGAGACAGCATTGGGATAAAAGGGCAGTTTTAGAATGGCAACCCGTAACTAGTGGAGTGCCATCGGGAGCATGCTGGGGCCACAGTTATTTACAATGTTTATTAACGACATAGATGATGGAAGTAAATGTGTTTTCGCCACGTTTGCAGATGGCACAAAAATAAGTGGAAAAAGAAAGAATGTGTGAACTGGATGTCTGAAGAATTAAACTTGTGGAGTTTCTCCAACTTTCTCTGTGTTTGTTTCAGATTTCCAGCATCCACAGTATTTTGCCTTTACAAACATAGATGGGAAGGCAAGTGGTGTGAATGATGCAAGGTATCTACAGAATGATAGAGAGGGTGAAGTGAGTGGGCACAAACCTGATGGGTGGAATGTAATGTAGTAATATGTGAGATTGTGCACTTTGGACAGGAAGAATGGAGCAGCTTGATATTATTTAAATGGGGAAAGATGTCGGAAAGCTATAGTACAAAGTGATTTGGGATTCCCACGCATGTAGGACAAAATGCTAGCATACGAGTTCATAGGGATTGCAAAAAGAATGTTATTGCAGCCTTATAACCCATGCTTGTCTCTCATTCACTAAGGATTTCGTCTTGAGCAATGGCCTCCTGTGATATCTTTCTCCAGCAGCTGGGCCTGGTTCACTCTCTCATGCCAGTGAGTGTGTGTAGACAGCTCCCTGTCTGTCGTTTTACAGCCAGAAGCAGCTCCTGAAAACTAACTGCCCCTTCTCTGCTGGACACTGCTAAAGTGCAGTAATCAGAACCAGTGCCTCTGGGCGAAGTCTCCTCACATTACCTGCCGGTCAAAGACTTTTAGTTACAGGCCCACTGATTGTTTCAAATTATAAATCAGGAAATTAATCAATCTCCTCTTAAAAGAAGTTCTGTTAGACTGTCTCTGGTATGTTGCTGAATTTGATCCTGAAATTGAACATAAGCATTGGTAAAAATGTAGAGGACTTGGGTTAAAGGTGCAGGGCCACTATGGAACTGAAGACCTGGATCATCCAACCAAACTAGGAAAATTGGTCATTCTAATGTATTGTGCAATTGTGGAACCAGCACTTCAAATATTCCCGAACTCCAGTGATCAAAATATCCTGAGGAATTTATCTTTCCCATGATTTACTGGATATTTGTACCAGGCTCCCAGATAATGCATCACTTTTCCTCTTTAGAATTACAAAGAAAGCTCCCATCTTTTAACTGTCCATTGACCATTCATTGCTAATCTTTCACCCCTTTCCCCTCGTCTGCTCTCCTTCATTGCTTAAAATCTGAAGTGAGTGCATTTTATGTCAATTGCCATGTCTTGAACTTATCTGCACATTTGCATTGTTTAATGCCTGCCTGCGGTTAGTTTTATTTTATTGAGTTATTCTCAACGCTGAATCCTACCCATGTTTGGTTTTCTAGACTTCTCACCATTTGAAATAGGGTGCTGTATTGCAATAAATCAATTACCCAAACTTTGCTGCTCAATTCCTTTATGTTTAAGGTAACCTATTCTAGTTCCACAGCACCGTGACATTCCCTAACTCTATTACTTGTTGAGTTGCCAAATGCTGACTTGGCTTCACCTCTTGAAACTTGCTGCGTTGGGTCCTAGATAGAATTTAGTCTTTGGAGCTGAAACCGATTTTTCTGGCATTTACTGTAATTTTCCCCCTTCATTTATTGTTTTCAACCAAGGCTATTATTCTGAATTTGACCACCCCAATTCCAATACACTCTTATTTCTGAAATTCTCTTTTGTCAAAGTTTGGACCAAGACTATGTTACATCCAGAGATGAACTCAGCAACCAAAGTGAACTAAGCATTTTTGTAGATTTTGAAACTCAGCCAGACATTCAAAATGAATGTACACTTCAACCGTAATGACAACCTTTGGGAAATGTCTGCAAGAAATTCCACTGAAACTGCATGAAAAAAAATTAACCTACTTAAGATAGCTTGTCAATTTAAACAGCCTTTTTAAAAAAAAACTGTAACTGACTGTATCAGCCTTTTTTTCATGTTTAAGAGACTGGATAATGGCACTCAAACAGACCTTATCCACCCTTCTAAAGCATTTAGATTTCAAACCATCAAATATTCTGTTGCCCATACCCAATCCTACAGTAGGTTCAGGACACTCATCACTCCTTACTTTGTTAACAGACATTGTTCTGATTATCTATTTTAAAATCCTTATCTGTGTGTTTAAATTCCTTAATCGTTTTTCTCCTCCTGATCTCACTCACCCTCACAATCATAGAACCACGCCCTCCAAAATTCCCTCTTATATAACATTATTGTGCATTTCTCCCTCTCCTCCAGCAATGGCAACTGCTTTTAGCCAGCTAGGCCACACTCCCTCCGTATCTTCCACTAATATTCTGGAGTTTATGTTTGTTTTCCTTTGGGGGTTATAGACTATTTATTCAGAACAAATCATGATAGGTTATTTGGTGCATTTGTTTATGGAGCTTATCAAAATATTTCTGTTTGACTCCATATCATGGTAAGTAACCAGAAATACTGGAAACATGCAACAGTTCTGATGAACGACACCTCTGGAAAAAAAAAACTCATCCACAGTTCACAGAGGAGGCGAAGGCCTGGTGGTATTATCGCTGGACTGTTAATCCAGAGACCCACATAACATTCTGGGGACCCGGGTTCGATTTTGAATAGATGGTGGAATTTGAATTCAATAAAAAAAATCTGGAATTAAGAATCTAACGATTGTCAATTGTCAGAAAATCCTATCCCCACTAATGTGCTTTGGGGAAGGAAACTGCCTTCGTTACTTGGTCTGGCCTACATGTGACTCCAGACCCACAGCAATGTGGTTGACTCTGAACTGCCCTCTAGGCAATTAGGGATGGGCAATAAATACTGCCTAGCCAGTGATGCCCTCATGAATAAAAAAAACTGTATGGGAAGGTACCATGGGGGTGTGGGGAATTATTGGAAATGGAAGAGGGGTGGACCAGGGTGTCCCAGAGGGAATGGTCACTGTGGAATACTGACAAGTGATTCTGACAATCTGAGAAACTTCCTTTTATCTCTGTCATCCAACCATCTCTGAATCATTCCCCCTAATTTCATCCAGCAGTGTCTTTGGTATAACTCTCTTCAATTGCATCTTTTCAAATGACATCTGAAAATCCATTTATACCACAAAAATGCCAGCACAATATGCCAGTAACTGTTATGAAGAGGATTAAAGAGGTTACAAAAAGGTTAAGTGAGTGCACAAAGATTTGGGAAATGACAGAAAATGTGGGAAAATGTGAACCTGTCCATTTTGGCAGGGAGAAAAAGGAAGCGCATTATCTAAATGGTGACACACTATAGAGTGCTGAGATGCAAAGAGATCAGGGTGTCCTAGTACGCAAATCCAAAGGTTAGTATGCAGCTACAGAACATAATTAGGAAAACTAAAAGAATGTTATCATTTATCTTAGGGGAATTGAATACAAATTTATGGAGGATATGGAGTAGTGTGTGCGCTATCGGTCACTTTATTTAAGGAGGGCTGTAGATATATTGGAAGCAGTTCAGAGAATGTTAACCAGACTAATACACTGGATGGAATCTTACTGGGTGACATTGGGTGTGGCTAGATTTGTAAGGAGCATTTCACTCCACAATGCTTTTCACAAGCAGTGTGGTGAATTTCTCATTAGGCAGTGGGGAATTACTGATTAAGGGGCATTATTGCTTGTTAACCATGTTGTAAATGGCCCAACTCATTAATGTTCAGCTTTCTATCTTACTGAACTCAACAAACAAGCTAAACATTGAGAAATCCCAACAAGGGAACCAGAACAATTACCTGATGAATTCAGCTCATTGGTTACTCCGAACAACCTCCTGTTTGGACACTTGGGCCCCAACATGTCAGACACTGTATGTGGCTACTGACCACATTCACCCCATGCTGGAGGACATTGGCATCTGATTTGTGCCAATCTCAAAGAACCATCACAGTACATTGCCCATCCACTTACAGGATGCTTCTGGATTTCAATGCTGTGTCGCAGACAACTGTCATGATAATGTTTCAGCAATGACGTTGTGTGCTCAGGGACATGCATCCAGCTCATACTCTGGACCAGGCTGCATCTCCAGGCTCTTAGCACTCAGCCACTTTAACTCTACCGGAATGCTCACAGCATCCTTGTCTTGCATTGCCTTGTCATGCTTTTTTGAGTTTTACCTCTTCATCAGATAACAGATAATTAGATAATATTACTTCTGTTTTGCCTTGGAGTTTGGTGTAGACACAAAAGAAGGAAGCATGCCATGGTTGTCAGCAGACCTCAGTCAGTTCAAGGAGGTTAGGCTTCGGTCGGGGGTCCTGGCCTAGTAAGTCAAGGGCAGCCTCTGATACCAGTCCAGGGGCTTGGAAATAGTCAGTCAGCCACAGTCAGAAGGCTCTTTGCATAAGAGGTGAGGAGCCGAATGTCAGGCTGTCCACCAATGTTGGTGTGGGAGACTTTGTGTCGTTCTGCCCGACCATGTGCTGCTTTCCTCTTGGAAAGTGAGAAAGGCAGGCATTAAAAGAGATGAAAGAGCAGCTGTTTCTTTAGGTGTAAGTGGGGAGGTGTCTTGACCGAATGAGAAGGTAACACAGAGGGCAAGCAGGGTTAGTGGTGACGAGGATTGGGGTGGGTGATAGAAAGTGAGGGAAGTTGTTGCAGGCATTAATAAGAATGTTAGAGCGTGAGCCTTAATGGGAGGTGGGTACAGTAGCAGTGACAGAGTGAGTGTGAGGTATCGGAGAGACGATAGTGGCACTTATGCTGACAGAGTGAAAGAGGTCATTGACCTTCTTCCTTCAGATGGCTGAGACAGTACTGATCAGGGTGGAAACCTCACACCAGTCTGGCAGGGCCTCCACTGCTAGTCCTGGGGACAAAGGAAGTTCCACCTCTACACCAACTTATGCAGCAGGACCTCCAGACCCTTGCCTGCATAACGGGGCTCTCTTTTCTCCATGTCTGCCACATCCAGGGCAAATATCAGCAACTGTGTAGGGCAGCTCTGGATGGCAATGCTTATCCAGGTGCACAATGCATTTTAAAGCTTGCACCGATGAAGTGGATGCTGATGCATTCCAGTATATCTGCTGAGTGACAAGTTGTTTTGGGAACCTAATGAGGTAAAAAGGGGCCAAAATTTAATGTAAGGGATGCCATAGGGTGGGAGAGGTAGTTAATGAGGCAAGTTCGGTGAAATAGAGCTAGAAAATCTTGCGAGACCATGTGGTGGACATCCCTCACAAAAAACTCAACGCAACTTGGACTTAGCCAAAAAGATGTAAGATTTAACATGTGAAATGAGTGGATTGCCTTATGAGGAAAGGTTGGACAGACTAGGCTTGTGTCTATTGGAGTTTAAAAGAGTATGAAGTGACTTAATTGAAAAATATAAGATCCTAAGGAGTCTTGACAGGGTGGAAGTTGACAGGATGGGAGAATCTCAAACTAGAGGTCACCTGTTAAAACAGATGAGGCAAAAGATTTTCTCAGATGAATGTGAGTCTTTAGAATGATCTTCCTGAAAAGATGGTGGAAGCAGAGTTCTTGAATATTTTTAACAATGAGATTCTTGTTAAACAAAGGGTTAAAAGGTTGTTGGGGTAGGTGGGGAATGTGGAATTGAGGTTTACAATTTGATCACCCATAATCTTATTGAATGTTGGAGCAGGTTTGATGGGCTGGATGGCCTACAGCTGCCTCCTTGTTTGTATAGAATATAATGGTACAAAATTATGGGAGATTAATTGAAAAAAAATTCATGGTAAACTTCTAATCATTATTTTGTTTCCCTCCTAACTCTTTCATTTTTGTGATTGATGTAGTTCATGTGATTCAGTTCACTATTGGTACCCTGTAGCCCCTAAATATGGTTCAAAATCCTGGAACTCTTTCCCCAATGGCATTGTGGATGTACCTACACCAAATGGGTTGCATTGGTCAAGAAGGCAATTCATCACCACTTTCTCAAGGGCAACTAGGGATGGGCAATTAATGCTGGCTGTGCCAGTGACACTGTCATTCTAAGACTGAATAAAAAAAAGTCACAAGAATACTTGGAAATATAATTGAAATACAAATGACCCTGTGAAACCAAACAACTTTTCTTAGTGGTATATTCTTCATAATAACTGAGGCAAACTAGGTTAGGACTTAATGAACGAGCCCTGGGGAGTGCTGTTGAACAGAGGGACCTAGGGATGCAGGTTCACAGTTCCTTGAAAGTGGAATCGCAGGTAGACAGGGTGGTGAAGAAGGTGTTTGGTATGCTTGCCTTCATTGGTCAGAGCATTGAGTACAGGAGTTGCGGCTGTACAAGACATTGGTTAGGCCAGTTTTAGAATACCATGTGCAATTCTGGTCCCCCTGCTACAGGAAGAATGTTGTTCAACTAGAAAGAGTAGAGAAAAATATTTACAAGGATGTTGCTGGCATTGGAGGGTTTGAGTTGTAAGGCGAATCTGGGACTTTTCATGAGGGTCATAGATAAGGTGAATAGTCAAGGTCTTTTTCGAAGGGTGGGGGAGTCCAAAACTGGAAGGCATAGTTTTAAGGTGAGAGGAGAAAGATTTAAAAGGGACTCGAGGGGCAATTTTTCACACAGAGGGTGGTGTGTGTAAGGAATGAGCTGCCAGAGGAAGTGGTGGAGGCGGGTACAATTATTTAAAAGACATTTGGACAGGTACATGAGCAGGAAGGATTTGGAGGGACGTGGGCCAAATGCAGGCAAATGGGACAAGTTCAGTTTAGGATACCTGTTGGAATGGACGAGTTGGACCAAAGGATCTGTTTCCATGCTGTGTGAGTCTATGACTCTATAACCATCTCCACACCCATACACAAAGCAAAAAGCAAAAGATGCAAAGTATTAAGCTAATATACAAAATTAAAGTAATTATTCAGTATCACAATCCCAGATCATTATCTGTGCATAAAGAACTGAGTAACTTTTTTCACTTGCACAGAACTAGCAAATCCAGTGTATTCCAATGTCCCTGTCTTTAACAGTGGCTCAGTAGGTAGCACTGCTGGCTCACAGTACCAAAGACCTGAGTTTGTTTCCAGCCTTGGGTAACTGTCTGTGTGGAGTTTGCGCGTTCTCTCTCTGTCTGTGTGGGTGTCCTCTGGGTACTTGTTTCTTCACACAGTCCAAAGATGTGCGGGTTAGGTAGGTGGATTGGCCATGCTAAATTGCCCACAGTGTCCAGGGATGTATAGGTTAGGTGGATTAGCCATGGGAAAGGCAGGGCTACAGGAATGGGGTGGGTCTGGGTGGGATGCTCTTTGGAAGGTCAGTGTAGATTTATTGGGCCAAAAGGCCTTTTTCCACACTGAAGGGATTCTATGATTTTAAAACAATCAGGTAAGAAATTTGCAGCAATAATTGTTCTCAGATGCCACTTCATTACAACAATAATAGCATTAAGCTTTTAAAGTCAGATTTCAAAACAATTTTCTTCTGTTAATGCTGCTTTTCCTTTTCACCTCAATGTTCCTTCCACTTTCTCCAATTCTCCCACTTTGTTTTCTCATCCATTCTTACATTTTCCCTTTTCATTCATTCTTTCTTCTTTACTTTATCTTTTGTTTGCTGTATTAATTTTGTATATAGTCCCTATTTCTAATTAATTTACAATATTGTACTATTCTGTTTGTTTCATTTAGTTTTTAAGCAGTTACTTATTATGGGATATCTAATTAGTTTTAACTACTTTGTCCTTTTGTTTTGCCCATTCATTTGATTTTCAGACAGTTGCTTGGTGAACCTAAAATGTACTGTTCCTGTTCTGCAACTAAGTGATGGTAGAAATAATACCAATATTTATGGTGACATGTTAAATTAGAAGGCAATAGAATTCTTGAACAATTCTTTAAAAACATTTGACACTGATACGTTTCAGTATTTTTTCAACCTCCAAATCAATTATATCCATTTAATGGTGTTCATCTAGTGATCTGATTACCCCTTCAAATAATTCAATAGTATCCAGAGGATAAATTATTATTTTGAAAATTTATCTGATTATTTCTTCTTCTGAATTTTATTTTGATGTTTTTCAGAATTTTCCATGATTATTTCCATTATTAGTTGTGATGAAAATATTTTTCACCCAGAGGATGGTGGAAATCTGGATCTCACTGCCTGTAAGGACGATAGAGGCAGGACATTCAAGAAGAGTTTAAATATGCACTTGCAATGCCAAGGCGTACAAGACTATGGGCCAATGCTGGAAAACAGAACTAGAGTATTTAGGTGGTTGTTCTGACTGGCACAGAGTTCATGGCCCGAAGGGCTTTTTTCTGTAATGTAGACCTCTATGACTCTAATATCAGTGTTGGTCCAATTGACAATTTGCCTAAGTCATGTCCCACTTTCATTTTGAATACCAGTTGACATTCAACAACGCTCAATCCTCATGCACAATGCACATGAAAATCTTAATGTTTTAATTATAGCTTTTATATTTTCCCATTTCTTTGAGGGATCTTAAGGATGTTCCACTCATTTTGTATGTGGCTTGTAATATTTATTCATTTGAGTTTCTTCCTAGTACATGCTTTTTTGACTTGCTGATATATTTCACAAACCAGTTGAAATTTTTCCAGACCGTTGTTTTGAACATGCAATGAAAAGGATTTACCTATTATTTTTTATAAGATAACAAGGTGTAGAGCTGGATGAACACAGCAGGCCAAGCAGCATCAGAGGAGCAGGAAAGCTGACGTTTCGGGTCTGGACCCTTCTTCAGAAATTTCTGAAGAAGG
>NW_025970132.1:567-12864 GCF_021869965.1 Rhincodon typus | reverse complement strand
GCCAACAAGGTGCAGGGCTGGATGAACACAGCAGGCCAAGCAGCATCATAGGAGCAGAGAGGCTGACGTTTCGGGCCTAGACCCTTCATCAGAAAAGGGGGAGGG
This sequence comes from Rhincodon typus, assembly GCF_021869965.1. Classification (NCBI taxonomy): domain Eukaryota; kingdom Metazoa; phylum Chordata; class Chondrichthyes; order Orectolobiformes; family Rhincodontidae; genus Rhincodon; species Rhincodon typus. The sequence goes on along the minus strand of NW_025970132.1, from coordinate 12,759 downwards.
GAAGGGGGTTTTGAAATAAATAGGGAGAGAGTGGGAGGCGGATAGAAGAGGGATAGAGGAGAGGATAGGTGGAGAGGAAACAAACAGGTCGAAGAGGCGGGGATGGGGCCAGGAAAGGTGAGTGTAGGTAGGGAGTTAGGAAGGGGATAGGTCAGTCCAGGGAGGACGGACAGGTCAAGGGGGCGGGATGAGGTTGGTCGGTAGGAGATGGAGGTGCGGCTTGAGGTGGGAGGAGGGGATAGGTGGGAGGAAGAACAGGTTAGGGAGGCAGGGACGAGCTGGACTGGTTTTGGGATGCGGTGGGGGGAGGGGAGATTTTGAAACTTGTGAAATCCACATTGATACCATTGGGCTGCAGGGTTCCCAAGCGGAATATGAGTTGCTGTTCCTGCAACCTTCGGGTGGCATCGTTGTGGCACTGCAGGAGGCCCAGGATGGACATGTCGTCTGAGGAATGGGAGGGGGAGTTGAAATGGTTCGCGACTGGGAGGTGCAGTTGTTTATTGCGAACCGAGCGTAGGTGTTCTGCAAAGCGGTCCCCGAGTCTCCGCTTGGTTTCCCCGATGTAGAGGAAGCCACACCGGGTACAGCGGATGCAGTATACCACATTGGCAGATGTGCAGGTGAACATCTGCTTGATGTGGAAAGTCTTCTTGGGGCCTGGGATGGGGGTGAGGGAGGAGGTATGGGGGCAGGTGTAGCACTTCCTGCGGTTGCAGGGAAAAGTGCCGGGTGTGGTGGAGCTGGAGGGGAGTGTGGAGCGGACAAGGGAGTCACGGAGAGAGTGATCCCTCTGGAAAGCAGATAAGGGTGGGGAGGGAAAGATGTCTTTGGTGGTGGGGTCGGATTGCAGATGGCGGAAGTGTCGGAGGATGATGCGTTGGATCCGGAGGTTGGTGGGGTGGTACGTGAGGACGAGGGGGATTCTTTTTTGGTTCTTATTGCGTGGACGGGGTGTGAGGGATGAGGTGCGGGAGATGTGGGAGACACGGTTGAGGGCGTTCTCGACCACCGAGGGGGGGAAGTTACGGTCCTCAAGCCGCACCTCCATCTCCTACCGACCAACCTCATCCCGCCCCCTTGACCTGGCCGTCCTCCCTGGACTGACCTATCCCCTTCCTAACTCCCCACCGACACACCTTTACTGGCTCCATCCCCGCCTCTTCGACCTGTTTGTTTCCTCTCCACCTATCCTCTCCTCTATCCATCTTCTATCCGCCTCCCACTCTCTCCCTATTTATTTCAGAACCCCCTTCTCCTCCCCCTTTTCTGATGAAGGGTCTAGGCCCGAAACGTCAGCCTCTCTGCTCCTATGATGCTGCTTGGCCTGCTGTGTTCATCCAGCCCTGCACCTTGTTGTCTCGGATTCTCCAGCATCTGCAGTTCCTACTATCTCTGGGAATAGAGGATGGTATTTTTGCAGGAAGGTGGGTGAGAGGAGGTATATTCTAGGTAGTTGTAGGAGTCGGTAGGTTTGAAATGGATATCGGTTTCCAGGTGGATGCCAGAGATGGAGACAGAGAGGTCCAGGAAGGAGAGAGAGGTATCAGAGATGGTCCAGGTGAACTTAAGGTTGGGGTGGAAGGTGTTAGTGAAGTGGATGAACTGTTCGAGCTCCTCGTGGGAGCACGAGGCAGCGTCGATACAGTCATCAATGTAACGGAGGAAGAGTTGGTAGATAGGGCCAGTGTAGCTTTGAAAGAGGGATTGTTCCACGTAACCTACAAAGAGGCAGGCATAGCTTGGGCCCATGCGGGTACCCATGGCCACCCCCTTTGTAGGAAGTGGGAGGAATTGAAAGAGAAGTTGTTGAGGGTGAGGACGAGTTCGGCTTAGCGGATGAGGGTGTCAGTGGAGTGGGACTGGTCGGGCCTGCGGGACAGGAAGAAGCGGAGCGCCTTTAGGCCAAGGGCATGGGGAATGCAGGTGTATAGGGACTGGACGTCCATGGTAAAGATGAGGTGTTGGGGACCGGGGAATTGGAAGTTCTGGAGGAGGTGGAGAGCGTGGGTGGTGTCACGGACGTAGGTGGGGAGTTCCTGGACCAAGGGGGAGAAAATGGAGTCGAGATAGGTGGAGATAAGTTAGATGAGGCAGGAGCAGGCGGAGACAATGGGTCGATCAGGGCAGTCAGGTTTGTGGATTAATCCACAAACTAATCCACAAACCTGACTGCCCTGGTCGACCCATTTTCTGAAGAAGGGTCTCAACCCGAAACATCAGCCTTCCTGCTCCTCTGATTCTGCTTGGCCTGCTGTGTTCATCCAGCTCTACACCTTGTTATCTCAGATTCTCCAGCATCAGCAGTTCTACTATCTCTGGCTGTAAATACATATAGGTCTGTGGCATATACAAAAGCTGTATTTGCATATATTATCAAACTTGATCTTTCCCTAAGCCATCATAACCAGGCAGTAAAACATGGAACAGAGAAATAGGTGGATAATGCTGATTCCATCTTTTTACAGATGTTAGTCTGACTAATTTTTGTCATTCAGGTGTTAAGTAGTCTCTGGAAAAGAGCAGTTTTTATAGGAAGGATGGTTTGAAATGAAAGTAACCTGAAAAAGTTTATGAAATTAGTGTATAGTCATTAAACTGCTGATGATCTCTGCTGTACATGACCATTTTCCCTCCTCCTGTGACCATCATAGCATATGACAAGGGAGTCGAGAGTTAAGTGGAACAGAAACCACAACCAGATAAGCCATAATTTCATTGTATGGTGAAGCAGTCTCAAGGGGCTGCATGGCCTATACTTGTTCCTATGTTCCTAATGCAGTTTTAGTTCCAAAAAAAACTTAGTTCAGATTGGTACTGTCTATCAGTTTTCAGTCTGCTTGCTATTCTAACGTTCATTCAACAAATTTTCTTTAAAGGGATGGATCACTGCATATCACTTGTACAGAGCAAGGAACAGGAATTTCAGAGGCAATCACCATAGATGCTGCATCTTAGATAATTGACGAGGAACGAACTCTTGTAAGCTCAAGATCCGCGTGTTGTTGAAAGACACACCCTACTTGAAACCATTGTTCCTGACATGTACTCACTTACCTTGATTGATGAAGAGATCCCGCCAACAATATAATCTGCTCCCCATCTCGACTCTGAATAAATGTTCTTTTGGTTGTTTTATTTATCTAAGAAAATCTGAACTATGGATTGAATACTGAGCCAATTTTTGAATGTACAGGTGCAGGTTTAATATTGCAACATAAAATGACAACGAAATAATGTGATTGCTGGAAATTTGAAATAAATATGAAATGGTATAAGTGCCCAGTGGGTTGTACCGCAGCAGCAGGGAGAGTAATGGAATTCATTTTTTGTTGACTTTGAAGTTGTTATGAAATTTATCATAACCAAATATTGTCCTTAATTTAAAATCGGCTCCATTTTCAAAAATAAAAAATTATTTTCTTGGATCAAGGTGGGTGTAGTGTGATTATCCTAGAAACTGTTATCCCACAAATTAATCCAATGTGCACGAGATGAGAAGTGTTCACACACAATTGGTATTTCTTTAACAAAACAGAAATTGCTGGAGAAACTCGGCAGGTCAGCCAGCATCCTTGAAGAGAAAGCAGAATCAACATTTTCAATCCAGTGACCCTTCAAGATTGGTGAGGTTCAAGGGAAATGTGTGCTGAACACTGGAGGTGGGGAAGGAGTCAACAATAGATGGAGATGTAGCACCGAGAGAGGGATCAGCAGTTGGACAGACAAAGGAATGGATAATAGTGAACCAGGGAGAAAGAAAAGCTGCTAATGGGGTAGATCATTAGTGGATGACAATGGGTGGGCTGTGCTGGAAACAGCCCATGTGATGACAGACCTGAAGTGTGGGCCTGGGTAAAGGACATGGAATAAGGTGCTCAGGCCCTAAAATTATTGAACTCAATATTGAGTCCTCGAAACTTCAGGGTTCCCAGGCAAAAAATGAGGTGGTGTTCTTCCAGCTTGCACTGAGCCTGACTGGAGCACTGCAGTAAGCCTGAGGCAGATATTGGCCAGGGAACATGGTGTGTTGAAGTGGCAGGCAACCACTTAGGCAGGCAGAATGTAGGTATTCTGCAAAGCAGTTGTCCAGTTTGGATTTCATCTGCCCAGTGTAGCGGAGACCACATTTCAAAGAGTGAATACAGTAAACTAGATTGAAGTGCAGGTAAATCACTGCTTGACCTGGAAGGTGTGCCTGGCGACCTGGAAAGCGAGGAGGGAGGAGGTAAATGGGCTATGTTACGCCTTCAACTATTACATGGGTCATTCTCACTCTGTGCTCCCATCTTCGCTTATCTGCTTGCTCATTCTCTCCCCACCCCACCTCCCTTCCCAGTTCCTGTCTTTAGCATCTATGCCATATTCCCCCTGCTGCAATCAGTTCTGAAGAGGGGTTACTGGATCCAAAATGTTAACTCTGCTTTCTCCACACAGATGCTGCCAGACTCGTGTGTTTCTGCAGCAATTTCAGTTTTTGTTTCAGATTCCCAGCATCCATAAGTCTTCGTTTAGTAGTTATTCCTTTCGTTCATTTAGTTGGAATTATGTCAAGACACTTGAAAAGGGTGAGTGTAGGACATGGAACATCTTACATTTCTGACATGTCTGTTGCTGTATATAGTGTATATTGTTTCTATTATAACTATATTAATAAACTGTGTTGTGTAAGCTGTTCAGAAAGGCTTCAGTACTTGTGGCATGGATTTGCAATACAGGCATGAGTGCATTTGTGTGATTCGAATATTATGAACTACAGGCAATCTGTCCCACAAAATCATGACACGCGTCACTGCAAATACTATAAATCATGACATATAAAGCAATCCCATCTTCCAGCTGCAAAAATTACTTGGAGTATGCTTGGTGGTTCAGCTGACCTCATTTTGCAGCCAAACATGCTATATTTCATAGAGTAGAATCATAGAATCCTTACCGTGTGGAAGCAAGCCTTTTGGCCCACCGAGTCCGCACCAACCCTCCAAACAGCATCCCTCCCAGATCCACACCCATACCCTATCACCGTAGTGTTCAGAAATGTGTAGATTAGGTGGGTTATAGGGTTATGGGTATTGGTCTGGGTGGGATGCTCCAGCAGTCGGTGTGGACTTGTTGGGCCAAAGGGCCTGTTTCCACACTGTAGGGATTCTATGATCATTAGGTGACTTTTAAACACAGTGTACATGTTGGCCTGTATTTTTGAAGGGTTTTCCTTTGAGACTTCAAAAGTTAATGTGGTACACGTTCTACTTCACAACCAGGCAATCTCCAGGAATGGTTGAGAAACCAGTTTGAAAACAGGAAAACAGCAGGCGAACCCTTTGTGGACTCAGTGACTGACTTGCATATAAACAGTAACATAATCTATAAACAAAAAAACCAAAGAACTGGGGATGCTGGAATTCAGAACCAAAACAAAATAGCTGGAGAAACTCAGCAGAACTGGCAGCATCTGTGAAGAGAAAGCAAAGTTAATGATTCTGGCCCAGTGACTCTTCAGAATTTGTGTCCTTGTACTCTAGACCTCTAGATATAAATGTTATTCCAATTATATTCGGTTCTGTATGACAGTCTATGTTCCATTTCACTCATTTATTAAGATGTTTTTTATGACAATTCCTGATCTTGCTGTTTATCAGTCTCCAATCTGTGTGGATTCAATCCAGTTCCAATAGTGCAGGAGGATTGCTTACTTAACACTTTACAGAGTGACCAAAGAACTGCCTCCGAGAACTAAAATTTCAGAATAGTTGCATGAGAGGTTTCCTGAGGTTAAAATACACCAATGAGATAAATAAGAGATTATTTTTCCCCTTGCACTCTATCTGACCTGACAGTATTTAAGATTTGATATTAATGAAGAGGTACACCACCAAATTTAATGCACTGCTTCAGCCTATTGTAAATTATGTACTCAGCTTTTAGACAATTGCAACATCAAACCCAACATTAAATTCAAAGTCTATCAGGCTGTGGTTCTCCATGTATTTCCCTATAGTGCTAAAAGTTGGCCAACTTAGAGTCCTAGGGATGTACAGCATGGAAACAGACCCTTCGATCCACCTCGTCCATGCTGACCAGATATCCTGAATCAATGTAGTCCCATTGGCCAGCATTTGACTCATATCCCTTTAAACCTTTACTATTCATATAAGAGATGCCTTTTAAATGTTATACTGGCCTCCACTGCTTCCTCTGGCAGCTCATACAAGCACCACTCTCTGCATGAAAAAGCTGCACTTTAGGTCCCTTTTAAATGTTTACCCTCTCACCTTAAGCCTATACCCTCTGGTTTTGGACTCCCCTACCCTGGGAAAAAGACCTTGTCTATTTATTGTATCCATGTCCCTCATGATTTTATAAACCTCTATAAGATCATCCTTCAGCTTCCGATGCCCCAGGGAAAATAGCCCCAGCCAATTCAGCCTTTCTCAGTAGCTCAAACCCTTCAACCCTGGCAACATCCTTTTCTGAACCCTTTCAAGTTTCACAACATCCTTCCTATAGCAGTGGGACGAGGAACTGCACAAAATACTCCAAAAGAGGCCAAACCAATGTCCTGAACAGCCGCAACATGACCTCCCAACTCCGATACTCACTGCACTGACCAATAAAGGCGAGGATACCAAATGCTGCCTTCACTATCCTATCTACCTATGACTCCACTTGCAATGAACTATGATCCTGCACTCCAAGGTCTTTGTTCAGCAACACTCCCCAGGACCTTACCATTAGGGATATAAATCCTGCCCAGATTTGCCTTTCCAAAATGCAGCACCTCACACTTGTCTAAATTAAACTCCATCTGCCGCTCCTCAGCCCATTGGCCCATCTGATCAAGATCCCATTGTACTCTAAGGTAACCTTCTTTGCTGTGCACTACATCTCCAATTTTGGTGTCATCTGCAAACTTACTAACCATACCTCCTATGTTCACATCCAAATTGTTTATTTAAATGACAAAAAGCAGTGGACCCAGCACCGATCCTTGTGGCACACTGCTGGTCATGGGCGTCCAGTCTGAAAAGCAACCCTCCACTGCCACCCTCTGTCTTCTACCTTTGAGCCAATTCTGTATCCCAGTAGCTAGTTCTCACTGTATTTCAAGTGATCTAACCTTGCTAACCAGTCTACCATGTGGAACCTTGTCAAACACTTTACTGAAGTCCATATAGATCACACCCACCACTCTGCCCTCATCAATTGTCTTTGTTACTTCTTCAAAAAGCTCAATCAAGTTAGTTAGACATGATTTCCCACACACAAAGCCATGCTGACTCACCCTAATCAGTTTTTGCCTTTCCAAATACATGTAAATCCTGTCTGTCAGGATCCTCTCCAACAACTTGCCCACAACTGATGTCAGGCTCACCGGTCTATAGTTCCCTGGCTTTTCCTTACCAACTTTCTTAAATAGTGGCACCATGTTGTCCAATCTCCAGTGTTCTGGCACCTCACCTGTGGCTATTGATGATGCAAATATCTCAGCAAGGAGCCCAGCAATCTCTTCCCTCACTTCCCACAGAGTTCTAGGGTACACCTGACCAGGTCACGGGGATTTATCCACTTTTATGCGTTTTAAGACGTTCAGCACCTCCTCCCCTCTGATATGGACATTTTTCAAGAAATTGCTATTCCCCACGTTCTCTATCTTCCATATCCTTCTCCACAATAAACACTGACGCAAAATACTTGTTTTGTGTCTCCCTCATCTGCTGTTCCACGTATTGGTGGCCTCACTTATCTTTAAGGGGCCTTATTCTCTTCCCAGTTACTCTTTTGTCCTTAATCCCTTCGTATTCTCCTATTTGCCAAAGCTAACTCATGTTGTTGAGATAGCTGTCCCTTTTTGCCCTCCTGATTTCCCTCTTAAGTATACTCCTACTGCCCTTACATTCTTCTGGGGATTTACTCGATTTCTGTTGTTTTTACCCGACATTTGCTTCCTTCTTGTTCTTGACCAGAACCTAAATTTCTCTAGTCATCCAGCATTCCCTACACCTACCAGCCTTGCCCTTCACCCTAACAGGAACATACTGTCTCTGGACTATTGTTATCTCATTTTTGAATGTTTCCCATTTTCCAGCTGTCCCTTTTCCTGTGAACATCCGCCCCCAATCAACTTTTGAATGTTCTTGCCTAATACTGTCAAAGTTGGCCTTCCTGCAATCTAGAACTTTTAGATCTGGTCTATCCTTTTCCAAGACTATTTTAAAGCTAATAGAATTATGGTCACGATACCTCAGTCACCTGGTCTACCTTATTTCCCAAGAGTAGGTCAAGTTTTGCGTCTTTTCTAGTAAGTACATCCACATACTGGATTAGAAAATTTTCTTGTACACACTTAACAAATACTTCTCCATCCAAGCCCTTAACACTATGGCAGTCCCAGTCTATGTTTGGAAAGTTAAAATCCCCTACCATAACCACCCAATTATTCCTACAGATAACTGAGATCTCCTAACAAATTTGTTTCTCAATTTCCCACTGACTATTGGGGCTTCTATTGTACAATCCCATAAGGTGATCATCCCTTTCTTATTTCTCAGTTCCACCCAAATAATTTCCCTGGAAGTATTCGTAGGAATATCCTCCCTAAATACAGCCATAATGTGTTTCCGAATCAAAAACCCTTCCTGTCTTGCCCTCCTTTCTCTCCAACACCATATCAAGACCCAAGAACAACATTAGTGTTGACTGAGGAGGATCTCATGAAACAATTGAAAGTCAGTCTCATATGTGTTACTATTAGTTAATGGGAGTGTTTATTTTAAAAGATTTACTTATTTAAAATCAATTTCCTTATGGTTGAGTACTGAATTTAGTCTTCCACTCAGTCATTCCGAGTAAATATAAAAAATTGTAAAAAGGAGTATTGTTCTAATTATTAGACTATCTTTAGGTGGAAGATTTCCCTCCCACAAAGTGGCAGAGAAGGTACTGAGAAGGGGAAGTAATTGGGCTCATTGATCCTGGGGTGATATTTGCCGCCTTATTGCTGCATCATGGATTAATTGCTGAGAGAGCGTCCCTTTGGGACTTCTTCAATTTGCCAGCAATTAAGGCCCTAAATTGGTTTATGAACTGCCACCTGTAGACCCTCAACACGACCATGATTAGTTGCCACCTTGGTAGGTGAGGAAGATGGTCACTTTCCTGACTGGGAAACAACGATGACCTTCCTGTTGGTTTACTGACATGAGAGTTAGGAGTAGAAGTAGATCCCTCGAGCCTGCTGTGCAATTCAATAACATCATGTCTGATCTGATAACGCCACATTCCTGCCCCGCCCGATAATCCTTGCTTATTATGAATTTATCTGCCTCTGCCTTAAAAATATAAAAAGACTCTGCTTTGATTGACTTTTGAAGTAGTTTCATGACCCTCTGTGAGGAAAACAAAATTCCTCATCTCTGTCTTAAATGGCCACCCGTTTATTCTTAAAGTATGACCCCTGGTTCTACGTTCTCCCTCAAGGGGAAGCCTCTCCATGTCCACCTGGATGTTTTAATTAAGTGTACCTCTTACTTTTCTAACCTAGCCTGTCCTCACAAGTCTCGTTAAACATTTTCTGCACTGTTTCCAATGTATAAGTGTCCATCCTTAAACAAGTTAGTCAAACATGATTTCCCTTTCACAAAACCATGTTGGCATATTGCTGAACGCCTTGCCATAAAATATTTCATCATAACTCCTGACATATTCTGATGACAGATGTTCAACTAACTGACATGTCCTTTATTACTTTCTGTCTCCGTGCTTTTTTGAATAAAGGAGTTAGATTTGCAAATTCCCAATCTCATGAAACCATCTGCAAATCTAGGAAAATTAAAACAAATGCAACAAGTATCTGACCAGCCATTTCTTTCCAGACTCTGGAATGAAATACCTTAGGACTCAGAACATGTCAGCCACCGCTCCAACAGTTTGCTAAATACAACCTCTCTGCAGATGGTAATTTTCTTCAAGTTCCTCCCTCCCTTCCATTTCCTGTTTTCCGTTGATTTCTGAGAGGTTACTTGTTTCTTTTAAAGTGAAAACCAGAGAAATATCTGTTCAGTTCATCTGCCATACTTTTATTTTCCATCATTAATTCCCCAACCTCATTTTGTTAACATTTTTAAAGAATATTGAAAGAAGCTCTTACTCTCTTTTTATGTTTCTGGCTAGCTTTCTCCAACACACTTAATTTTTCCCTCCTTATTAACATTTCAGTCATTCTTTGCATTTTTTTTAATATTGTGGCACCATTTTTTACAATTACATGAACTCTTCAAGTTTGATACTTTCTTCAACTTTTTAGTTAGCCACAGATGGTGGGTTGTCCCCTTGGAACGTTTCTTTTCTTGTTGGAATGTATCTATTCTGTCTATTTTGAGAGGTGTTGAATGTCTGCCACTGTATCTCGTATTAACCAATTCCCTACACTTTTTTTTATCACTTGGAGACAGTAAGGACTGCAGATGCTGGAAGCTAGAGTCAATAAACGTGGAGCCGGAAAAGTACAGCAGGTCAGACAGCATCCGCTGAGCAAGAAGGTCCTGACAAAGGGTTTCGGCCCAAAATGTTGACTTTCCTGCTCCTCAGATGCTGTCTGATCTGCTGTGCGTTTCCAACTCCACACTATAGTTTGTCAGTTCACTTTAGCCAGCTCTGCCTTCCTGCTCTCAGAATTGCCCTTATTCAGGTTTAAAATATTAGTTTGGACCCACTCTTCCTCAAGCTAAATGTAAAATTCAATCATATTATGATCACTGCTACCTAGGGCTGCCTTTTTGTTAGGTTATTCATTCATCCTGTCTCATCACACAATACCATAATTAGTATTGTCTGCTCTCAAGTTGGCTCCACAATGAGCTGTTCTAAGGAATTATCCTAAACCATTCCATTAACTCTTCATTGAGGTTACCATTGCCCATCTGATTTTTTTTTAATTCGCTTTGGTGTCACTGGCTGGGTCAGTAGTTATTGCCTGTCCCTAGTTGCCCCCATGAGAAGGTGGTGGTGAGCTGCCTTCTTGAACCACTGCAGTTCATGTGCAGTAGGTTGACCCACAATGCCCTTAGGGAGGGAGTTCCAGGATTCTGACCCAGCGACACTGAAGGAACAGTGATATATTTCCAAGTCCCAGGATGGTGAGTGGCTTGGAGGGGAACTTGTGAGTAGTCCCTAAAGGCATTGTGGGTCAACCTACTTGTGAGTGGTGTTCCAGTCTGTATGTTGATTTAAATCCCCCATATTTGTTACCATTTTTCTGAAGAAGGGTCTAGGCCTGAAACGTCAGCCTTCCTGCTCCTCTGATGCTGCTTGGCCTGCTGTGTTCATCCACCTCTATACTTTGTTATCTCATGTTTGTTACCATGCCTTTCTCACAAGCTCCCATTGTTTCTTGCTTTGCACTCCATCCTACCATGTTGGTACTGTTAGAGCCCTGCATATCACTCCTACAAGTGATTTCTTACCTTTATTACTTCTCAGTTCTACTCAAACTGCTTCTACATCGTGGTGTCCTGATCTTGTATCACCCCTCTCTGTTGTGCTAATGCCATCTGTTATTAACACCGCCACCTTTCCTCAGCTTCCTGTCCTTACTAAATTTCATCTATCTTTCAATATTCAGGTCCCAATCTTTGTCATCCTGCAGCCAAGTCTGTGTTAGAGACACCAGATCACACTTATTTCTATTCATGCTTCCAGTTCATCTGTTTTGTTTTAAATGCTGCATGCATTCACATATTGAGCTTTTAGTTTGGTCATTTTATTATATTTTAACCTCTAGTCTTATCAGTCAGTTTGCTGTTATATGTGTACTGTCTATCCCTTTCTGTCACAGTCTATCATTTCTGTTATTCATACATTAGATGCTTCTGATGACCAAGGAATCCAGAACCAATGGTCACATTCCAGGGATACAGGATAGGCCATTTAGGACAGAGATTGATGACCTGGTGGAATTCTCTGCCACAGAAAGCTTTTGAGGTTATAGTTCTTGGGACTAAAGGGATCGAAGGGTATAGGGGAGTAAGTGGAAACAGGGGACTGAGTTGGATAAAAACCAAAAGAACAGCGGATGCTGTAAATCAGGAACAAAAACAAAGTTGCTGGAAAATCTCAGCAGGTCTGGCAGCATCTGTGAAGGAGAAAACAGAGTTAACGTTTCGGGTCCGGTGATCCTTCCTCAGAACTCAGTTC
>NW_025970132.1:0-167 GCF_021869965.1 Rhincodon typus | reverse complement strand
TCACCGGACCCGAAACGTTAACTCTGTTTTCTCCTTCACAGATGCTGCCAGACCTGCTGAGATTTTCCAGCAACTGTGGACTGAGTTGGATGATCAGCCATGATCTTTTGACTGGCAGAGCAGGCCTGAAGGGCTGAATGGCCTGCTCCTATTTTCTATCTTTCTAT
>NW_025970131.1:0-12868 GCF_021869965.1 Rhincodon typus | reverse complement strand
TTCCTGCTCCTCTGATGCTGCTTGGCCTGCTGTGTTCATTCAACTCTACACCGTGTTATCTCTGTATCCAAATAGTTAGTTCTCCCTCTATTTCATGTGATCTAATCTTGCTAACCAGTCTACCATGAGGAATCTTGTCGAATGCCTTACTGAAGTCCATATTGATCATGTCCACTGCTCTGTCTTCATCAATCATCTTCATTACTTCTTCAAAAAACTCAAATCAAGTTAGTGAGACATGATTTCCCACGCACAGGGTCATGTTGACTATCCCTAATCAGCTCTTGCCTTTCCAAATACATATAAATCCTTTCCCTCAGGATTCCCTCCAACAACTTGCCCACCTTTGATGTCAGGCTCAGCAGTCTATAGTTCCCTGGATTTTCCTGACCACTTTTCTTCAATAGTGGCACCATGTTAGCCAATGTCCAGTCTTCCGGCACCCCACTTATTGAATCAATCATACAACTAACCTAACAAGGGGCCCAGCAATCACTTCCCTAGCTTCCCACAGAGTTCTAGGGTACACCTGATCAAGTACCAGGGATTTATCCACCTTTACATGTTTTAAGATATCTGGCACCTCCCCCTCTGTAATATGGACATTTTTCAAGATGCTGCTATTTATCTATCTTCCATATCCTTCTCAATAAACACTGATACAAGATACTCGTTTAGTATCTCCCCCATCCCCACACATAGGTGGCCTTGCTGATCTTTAAGAGACCCTATTCTCTCCCTAGTTACCCTTTTCTCCTTAATGTATTTGTAGAATCCCTTTGGATTCTCCTTAACCCTATTTGCCACAGCTAGCTCACGCCCCTTTTTGCCCTCTTGATTTCCCTCTTACGTATACTCTGACTGCTTTATACTTTTCTAGGGAATATGTCTACACCTGACATATACTTCCTTCTTATTCCCGCCTCTTGGTCCTAAAAATCTATCCTAGGAAGTTCCTCCAGGTGTTGGCCAAGTATTTCTAAGATTACAAATGGATCTTGATCAAATGGGTCAATGGGTTGAAAAATGGCTTTGGAGTTCAATCTGGATAAATGCAAGCAATTGCATTTTGGTTCAACAAACAAGGGTAGGGCTTATACAATTAATGGTAGGGCCTTGGGTAGTATTGTAGAATAGATGGACTTGGGGGTTCACATAAGTAATGCTTTGAAGTTTGCATCATATATCGACAGGATGGTTAAAAAGACATTTGGCAGGCCAGTTATAGGGACAATATTATCAAGCTGGAGAGGTTCAGAAGAGATTTACCAGGATGTTGCCAGGTATGGAAGGTTTGAGTTATAAAGAAAGGCTGGATAGGCTGGGACATTTTCCACTGGAGGGTAGGAGGTTGAAAGGCGACCTTATAGAAGTTTATAAAATAATGAGGGGGATACTTAGAGTTAATGGTAGTTGTCTTTTGCCTAGCATGGGGGATTTCAAGACTATAGAGCCACACTTTTAAGGTCAGGGGGAGAGATTTAAAAAGGACATGAGGGGCAAATTGTTTACACAGAGGGTGGTTCGCATGTGGTATGAACTTCATGAGGAAGTGGTGGATGTGGGTACAATTACAATGTTTAAAAGACATTTGGATAAGTACATGAGTAGGAAAGATTTGGAGGGATATGGGCCAAGAGCACGCAGGTAGGACTAGTTTAGTTTGGGTTTATGTTCGGCATGGACTGGTTGGACTGAAGGGTCTGCTTCCATGCTGTATGACAGTATGAATTTATGAAGAGGGAATTCTTGTCAGATGTCTTACATTTGTCACCTGGAAGTTAAACTATGGTCCCATTTCTTCAGCTCTTAATAACACGTTGGAGAGTTTTGGCCCAGGTTCACTTGTTGTAGTTGGTTGGTTTGATATCTGATTTGACTTAATGAGAGGGGAATTGAGTACAAAAAGTATAGGGGTCATGCTTCATTTGTACAGGGTATTAGTGAGACAACATCGAGAGTGAAGTGCACAGTATTGGTCTCCTTATTTAAGGAAGGATGTAAAAATATATTGGAGGCCATTTGGGTGGTTTACTAGACTAGTGCTTGGAATAGGCAGGTCGTCTCATAAGGAAGAGTTGAAAAGGCTCAGCTTATGTCTGCTGGAGTTCAGAAGAGTAAATGGCAACTTGATTGAAATATAAGATCGTGAGAAATCTTGACGGGGTGGGTGTGGAGGAATCTAGAAGCAGGGGGTCACTGCTTACAAGTAAAGGTCACCCATTTAAACAAGATACAAGAAGAACTTTTCTCTGAGTGTCATGAGTCTTCAGAACTCTCCTTCTCAAAAAGTAATGGTAGCAAAGTCTTTGAATATTTTTAAGGTAGAGAAGATAGATTCTTGGTAAGCAGAAGAGCGAGAGGTTCTCAGGGATAGGTAGGAATATGGAATTGACAGGACAATCAGATCAGTTATGATTTTAATAAATGGCTGAAGGGAGTGAGTGGTCTACTGCTGCTCCTAACTTGTTTGTTCATATAATAACATAGAATGTCATTAGTAAATGTATCTTATTTCCTTTTGTAGAACACATACAACTGGAACTTACTAAAAATTAGAAATTGAATTATTTGATGATTGCAGAAAAATGTTTTAGTGGTATGTATATTTTCAAAATAAATCTGCAAAATTTCACTTTTCTGTAAAGTATGGGTGGAAATTCCTTCGCATTGGTGTAGGGAAGTTACTAACATAGATACAAAAAGTACATTTATGGTATTGCAACACCTGGTACAGAAGAAATCCCCCCCAGCTGATTTAAAAGATTCCAGAAAGTAGCCTGTATTTTTTTGAGGTTAAGTGACAGAAACAGCAATGTCAAAACACTTACTACAACCACTTCAGCTGTGGTCATAGCCATTTTTTTTCCCCAATATAAACTTTCAATTTCCAGCACAATGGAAGGCGAGAGTTAACGCTGTTCAGGCAGTGGTTTCCAGCCTCCATTTCAATGTGTCAGTGAGCCCCAAACACCCAAACCTCCTTCATGACAGCCTTTCTTGTGAACCCACGCAGCATTGTAACTGACCAGACCCTACCAAACCCATCTATATGAGCCTGCACCTGCGAACATTTGCTTCACAACACCTGGTGTTTGGCATGACCTTGATAAGGTGTGTTCTTGCTTTGTCTCCCCTTGAACCCTTGGTTTTCCTAACCATGGATAAAACACCCCTTTCACATGACCCTGTTCCTATCATGTTTTACCATATACCCCTCTTACAAATACATTTGCCCCCTTTCACAATTATCATCCCCTCCTTCCTCACAGTCCCCAGTATTCACATTGAGGATCCCATTTCTTCTTCCTGCAACAGCAGCCCCACTTTACGCACCCAGTACGCCCCTGACTGACAGCTGCCTCCATGGACATAGGTGAGGACTTAAGTGAGTCAGCAGGGTTTATGAAAGTGAAATCATGCATGATTAATTCTCAGGAATTTCTTTGGGAATGTAACTAGTAGAATAGACAAGACAGGACCAGTAGATGTGCTGAGTTTGGATTTCAAGAAGACTTTGGATAAAGTCCCACATTAGAGGCTAGTGAGCAAAATTGAAACACAAAGGATTGGTAATATACTGGCATGAATTGAGAATTGGTTGACAGATTGGAAGCAAAGTGTGAATAAATGGGCCATTTTTGGCTAGCAGGTGGTGACTTCTGTTGCATTGCAGAGATCAGTTCCTGAGTCTATAAAACTATATTATCTATATATAATAGATAAATGACTTGAATGGGGGAACTAAATGCAGTATGTCCAAGTTTGCTGATGACACAAAACGAGGTGGATTGTGAGTCGTGCAGAGGATACAAGGAGGCTTCATGGCAATCTAGACAAGTTGAGTGTGTGGACAAACACATGGCAGATGCATTATTATAAGGATAAATGTGAAGTTATACACTTTAGTGTGAAAAACAAAAATGCAGTATCTATTTAAATGTTGATTAGTTGAGAAATGTGAATGTATCCTTGTAGGCGAGTCAATGAAAGTAAGCAGGAAGGTATGGCAAACAATTAAGAAGTTAAGCAGCATGTTGGCCTTCACTGTAGGAGGATTTGGGTTCAGAAGTAGGAATGTTTTACTGCAGTTATACAGGGCCTTGGTAAGGCTGCAACTGGAGTATTGTGTGCAGTGTTGGTCTCATTATCTAAGAAAGAATATACTTGCCATAGAGGGAGTACAGTGAAGGTTCACTAGGCTGATACAGGGGTCGACAGGACTGTTGATGAGGAGGAATTGATTTGACTGGGCCTGTGAAACATATATATATATATAATAACAGGGCTGAATAGACTAGGTGCAAGGTGGATGTTTCCCTTGTTGAGGCATCTAGAAGCAGGGCTAACAATATTGGTATAAGAATTAGGCCATTTAGTACTGAGACAAGCAAACATCTCTTACGCCTTGAGGGCAGTCAACATGCGGAAATTGCCACCACAGAATGTGGTGGAGGTTGGGTCATTGAGTAAATTTAAGAAAGAAATTGATTTTTTTTAAAAGATATTTAATATCTAAGGGATAGGAAGAGAAAGTTTATACGTGATGTTCAGATAGAGGATTAGCTATGGTCATATTGAATTATTTGAAGAATAAATGGTTTACTCCTGCTGCTATTGTCTATGTCAATATTATCCATCTGAGAAGATCAACATCCAAGAGAGCTAATTGCATCATTGCTGTCAAAGTAGGAGGAGTAAAATGAACAGGCAGCGAGGATGTAGTGACAGTGTCACTGATTAGAATTCTAGAAACCAAAACTGATGCTTTGAGGATGGGTTCAAATCTGACCATGGCAGATGGTGAAATTTGAATTCAATCAAAATCTGGAATTAAAAGCTAGTCTAATGGGAACATGTAATGATTTGTAAAAACACATCTGGTTCGCTAATCCCTTTTAGGGAAAAAAATCTGTCATGTTCACCTGGTCTGGCCTACATGTGACTTCAGGCACACAGTAATGTGGCTGACTATTAACTGCCCTCTGAAATGGCCTAGCAAATGACTCTGTTCAAGGGCAATGAGGAATGGAAAACTGGTGCTGGCCTTGCCAACAATGCCCGCATCTCATGTAAGAGAAAAAGAACATGTGGATTTGTCAGGATAGCTAGATTCCTGATGAACAATGAACTGCATGCGCAGGGCTTGGTGCGTTCACTATGTCAATGGTAAGAAGTATGAGAACCATAAGGATTACCATTCCATCAATATGCAATTGGTGTGTGACAACGCACAGTGCATCATACCCCTGAAAGCCTGCTATCTTGACAGCAGCACAATGCCTTCATGTTGGACAGTTTACCATTTCCACTCCCCTTCCCCTCACTGAAATTGCAGTGTGTTGTCTCAGCAACAAAGGCCAACTAATCACTAAATTGGCCATCTCCATCTCCACCTATCATTTACTGCTTCATCTAACCCCCACCCTGCAACCCCCCTCCCCACAACCAATGTCATAATCCCCTATCTTCATTAAATATACCACCTTAATTTCAGTCTTACTTCTTAATATCTTCTGTGAATCAAAATGGTGCTCGAGTGTGGCAACATAAGACACTTTTCACTGTATTTATTTGTTAAAGACAAGTGACAATAAATCATTCATTCAATTTTCCTAGCCATTATTAGTTCTAAAGAAGGGTCACTAGACCTGAAAAGTTAACTCTGCTTTCTCTCCACAGAAACTGCCAGCTCTGCTGAGTTTCTCCAGCAATTTCTGATTTTGTTTTTGATTTCCAGTATTTGCAGTTATTTGTTTTATTTAGTACTTAATTCCCAATGACCAAATATAAAGGAAATGCATGACAAGACTTGAAGTTTTAAGATTTTTATTGTAATAAAAACCAAAAATAAACAACATTGACAAAACATTACCTAGTAAGTAACGAATGCTCTAAACTACAAGTTTTTTAAAAAGTTCATTCATGATAAGTAGGCATCTACATGATAAGTAGGGGAGATCTTGTAGAAACATATAAGATTATGAAGGGAATAGATAAGGTGGAGGCAGGGAGGTTGTTTCCACTAGCAGGTGAAACTAGGACTAGAGGGCATCGCCTCAAAATAAAGGGAAGCAGATGTAGGACTGAGGTCAGGAGGAACTTCTTCACCCAAAGGGTTGTGAGTCTGCGGAATTCCCTGCCCGGTGAAGCGGTCGAAGCTACCTCGCTTTTTAAGGCAAGGCTAGATAAATTTTTGAACAGTAAAGGAATTAAGGGTTATGGTGAGTGGGCGGGTAAGTGGAGCTGAGTCTCAAAAAGATCAGCCATGATCTTATTAAATGGCAGGGCAGGCTCGAGGGGCCAGATGGCCTACTCCTGCTCCTAGTTCTTATATCCTTATGTCTTATGTCCTATGTCTTATGTCCATCACTGGTTAGGCCAGCATTTATTGCCTATCCTTAACTGCCCAGAGGGCAGCTCAGAGTCAACCACATTGCTGTGGGTCTGGAGTCACATTTAGACCTGACAAGATAAGGATTGCAGATTTTCTTCCCTAAAAGAAATTAGTGAACCAGATGGATTTTATGATAACCAAAAGTGGTTACATGGTCGTCATTAGGCTAGCTTCTAATTTCAGATTTTTATTGTATGTGAATGTCAACACCTTCCAGGGTATAATGAAAACCCAAGTTCTGGATTATGAGTCCACATTGACCCTTATTAATTCTTTAACACTACTGATAACACTACCTAGCAGACAAACACATGTATCACGCAAATACAGTCTTTCTTCCCATACTCTGCTTTGTTGCTCACAGAGCATTTAAAGCATTCTTTCTGCTGATCACACTGGTTGCTTTGATTTGTCTTTTACTAGACACTCTCTCTCACTTTTCTGTCCAAAAGTTTAGAAACTAAAAGTCTGTCCACAGTTAAATGAACTGCTTTTTCTTGCCTTTGTTTTCAGTTGTGAGAATTTTGCACCACAATTTGAGTTCCATCTGATCCCATGTTAACTAAGCCAATCTAAGCTATTTGTTGGGCAGAAATCACAGCCAATCTCATAACCCTCTTCAATACTCTATTTTACCTTTAATTATGGAAATAGTCCCAAAACTAATCATCTTGTAAAACTACTCATTCATAACACAGGACATCAGCAGAAAGAAGATAAACTAAAAGAAACCTAAATAGTATCAACCCACAACTATGAGGACAAATAATTGATGGAATGCATGGGGAAAGCACTTTTTAAAAATTATACCTCTGAAATTTCCCAAGTTCTTCCATTATCATAAAAATGCTCAGGCAAAGTATATGGCATTTGAGTCAAGAGACCTAGACATCATCCTAAAACACTGTGTCAGAACACTGGATGCGTGCATTTTACTTGTAAAGGTATCAGAGCAGTGCCTACAAACTAGTTTAGCAGCATGTTGGTGTGGTAGTATGCCACGCTGACAGAGAGAAGAATCTAAAAGAAATGAAAACATAGGGGTCTTTAGTTCCTCAATGATTTAACAGGACATTTTGCAATTAACTAATCCCTCCTCAGATCATTTACCTTTTTTAAATTCATTCACAGGCAGTTTGCTTGTCTGACAAAGCCAACACATATTTTCTCTCACTACCTTGCAGAAGGTGATGGTATAAGCAATTTCTTGAACTGATCAGTCCAACTGAATTAGGTACATGAAGAATGCTCTTACGGAGGGGGTGCAAGGTTCTTGATCCAATAACGGTTAATGAATGGTGATATACAATATTAGCAAAAGAGCCTGCTGCTCTTGTCTAGCTAGGTGATAGATGTTGTGAATTTTGTGAATGGAACATTGGTGAGTTTCTGCAATGCATCTGGTGGATATGACACACTGCTGCTACTGTCCCTGAGTGGTGAAGGGAGTGAATATTGAAGATATTGGATGGAGTGCCATTGAGGAGCTGCTTTGTCTGGATGTTATCGAGATTCATGGTGCACTGGAGCTGCACTCATCCGGGCAAGTGGGGAGTATGCTATCACATTCCTAGCTTGTGCCTTGTAGTCAGCGGATAGGCTTTGGTGAGTCAGAAAATTAGTGACCTGCCATAAAATTTGCAGCTACTAACTTGTACTTGTAATCACACCATTGATGTTGCTGAACTAGATAAGTTTCTGGTCAGTTATAGCTGCAGGATATTGATGCTAGGAGACTCTGTTATAGTGATGCTGTTGAATGTCAAGGAGAAATGGTTAGATTCTCTCATATTCAAGACGGTCATTACCTGGCATTTGTCATTGATGAAGCAGCTGAAGATCGTTCGGCAAGGGACATTACCCTGAGCAACACCTGTGGTGATATGCTGGAATTGACATGATTGACCTTCAACAACAATAAACATCTTCCTTTATACTGGGTGTGACTCCACCAAATGAGAGTTATCTCTTCATTTTCATTGGTTTCAATTTTAACTCCTTGATGCCACACTTCAGTGAAATGCCTCTTTGATGTCAAAGATAGTCATTCTCAGCTCACCTCTAGAATACGGCTCTTTTATTCTGTACCCAGGCTATAATGAGATCTCAGAGCAAAGTGATCCCGATGGAACACCAATTTAGCATAAGTGAGTGCATTATTGTCAATTAAGTGCTGCTTGATATTACTGTCAATTACACCAATCGTCACTTGACTGATGATTGAGAGTAGACTCATGAGATAATAATTTACCAGATTATAATTCTTTCACTTTTCTGTGGGCAGAATTTACCAGTGCAATTTGTCACATTGTCAGGTGGATGGCACTCATGTAGATATACTGAAACACCTTGTCTAGCAACCAGTTCTGGTGCACAATTCTTCACCACTGCAGTATAGATATTGTTGGGGGCCTATAGTTTTGCTGTGCCCAACATTCGGTCATTTCTTGATATATTTGTCATGAGACAAGCTGTGCCACATTTCTTAGGATATGATGAGGTCTTTAAATGGAATTTATAGGAAAGCCTACAAACTACTCCAAGCACAGATTCTTCTCAAAGGTTCACTCAATCCCCAATCCAAAGCCTACACAGAAATGAGATCTTTAAAATAGGGGTAAACTTCAAGTGGAACCAGGATCCACTCCTTTGTCTGGTCCATTCAGGAGTTCACCAGCATTCTTTCCTGTCTCTAATTGGAGATCTAAGTTGATCCTACTTTATGGAGAATGATACCTAATAAGTAATATGTAATTTAAAGTGCACAGACAGCTGGCAATGCCAATCATGTTTCTCAATGTTATTTATACATAACAGCTTGTGACTTGAGATTTGGATTAACAGATCCAGTTGCACACATAAGTTTAGCCTGTTATTTGAATGGCATCCAAGAAAGATCAGAAACCACCTGAACTAATTTCCAGAAATATATTTGAATTTCAGCTTCCTCCTTTGCAGCTTATGACTGTGATTGCTTTCCACATTGTTCACAGAAAACTCCTGAATTCAATCTAAATAGCACATCTATACTGTGAATTAAAATAATATATTTTCCTACAAGTTACTAAATATGACCACCTTTTGCCTTCTGGAACTATATCAGTCATTCCCACATCTCTGCTTTGTACACTTAGAGATTGCAAATTTATTGTCTTTCAGATAATGAGGTTTAGAAGACATAGTCAAAAACAATCTGTGCATAATTTACCTTTGATGTCAGTTATTCTTATCTCGCCTCTGAAATACAGCTCCTTGTCAATGTTTGGATCAAGGCTGTAATGAAGTGAGGAGCCAAGAGGTTCAAGCAGAATCCAAAAGGAGCATGAGTTAACAAGTTATTCCTTTGCAAGTGTCGCTTGATAATACAGTTGATGACTCATTCCATCACTTCACTGATCGAAAGTAGATTGATAGAGCTGATAGGATAATTAGGTTAGAGCTTAGATCTGATCCATTGGCCATGTAATTGTTTAACCCTGTCTACTTCATGCTGCTTCCGCTATTTGATCTGCCAGCAATCCTGTGTTGTAACTTCACCAAATCGACACTTCATTTTACTTCATACTGCTGCTGCTTCTGCATTCCTCATTGTACTAGGCTGATTTCCCTGGCTTGATTGTAATGGTAGAGTGGGAGGATATATTGCACATGAGGTTTCAGATTCTGATACAGTTCTGAAAATACTGATGACATGCAGCACTATATAATACGCAGCACTGTATAATACACAATGGTATGCCATGCAACACAATGTAAGGTATCTTCCATGTGAAGGTGAGATACATCTGTGACAAGTAAATTGGTGAGGGTGAGGTCAAGTAGACATTTTCCCTTTATTGGTTCCCTCATCACTTACCCAGAACTAGTATAACAACCAAATTCCTTTGGAACATGGCCAGCTCAGTCAGAAGTGGTGTTACCAAGCTACATTTGACGGATTTAGAAATCCCCAAGCCAGAGTACACTCTTCACCCATGCCACTCTCAATGGTTCCTTCAAGTAGTGTTTAACATAGAGGAGTATTGATTCATCAGCCAAAGGGGTAGTGGCAGTAGATGGTTTTCATCAGGTCCAGAGAAAATGATGAAGACAACCAGAGCAATTTCTTCCCAACTCTATACCAGGGTGTTGCCACCGCTGGTGGGACTGTCATGCCAAAGGGATCAGGTATACTCAGGAATGATTATGGTGTTGTTCGAGACATTATATAAGGTATCATTCCATGACAATGATTATGTCAGGCTGTTGCTTTAATAGTCTATGGGACAGCTCTCCTAATTTTGACACAAATCCCATAAAGTGCTAAGGATGACTTGTTGGGTTGGCAGAACTGTGGCAGGCTGAAGTCCTTAAGTGTCCCTTAAAAGAACACTTAACGGTCTTAGATCGCATAGGGACAGAAATGTCAACCATGAGCATTCCCAACCAGAACTTTATCCTGATGGACGAGTAAAGACTGTAGAGTTTAGGTATGACACTTACCCACCGTTGCCATCTTCAAGGTCACCAACACTAGGAGGAAATTATTATGTGCATAGTATCTTATATAAATCACAGCTACAACATAAATGTCATTTTATTATCATTTACTTTAAATTTGGGTTACAGACATATGGGTTTTCTGAGTGCCTGTACTTAATGATTAACTTGTAAATATTTCTGTAACCATTGTGATTTTTTTCTAAAACAGATTATGAGACCTACATTGGCAGCACTAATGGTGTTTTGCTTAAATTAGGATGCCTTACAACTAAGCAAGGTAAACCATTGTGCTTTAAGATCTGTTAGAAATTTCTCCATTTAGTTTTTTAAATATATTTTCTCATCAATTAGTCAGAGATGTTATTTAACACCTCTAGAACCAGTGAGACTTGAACCCAGATCTCCTGGCCTAGAGATAGAGACACTACCACCCCGTAGCTTTGAGAGACAGACTTTTTTTATGTTTTACTTTGCTTTTGACAGTTCTGTGAAGTCCTTGGATGCATAGGGCAATGCTCCTGAGAAAGAGAAAGCAGCGAAACTAAATTATCTTAGAGTGAGGAGTTAGTCATTGTCCTAAACCAGAAGCATTGGGATAAGACCATGAAGGTGTTACTTGAAGCCCAGTATGTTTTAATTCAGGTGTATGATAGCTCCAGGAAGAAACTATCAGTGTTTCCAGTCTAGGAGCTAAACTTTAAGTTAATTGAAGTATTAGAGAATTTTTTTTTTCTCCAATATGAGTACTGTAAAAGGGTTGCTTTTAGATACTGGCAGACCCAGGTTTTGAACAAGTTTCATACTGCAGTCCATTTGCAAATCAATTTGCATGCAAGTTGAAACACAATGCAGGACAATGTAAATGTAAAGCAGCCTTTTCTGAGCACTGAAAGTGTTCATATGTCGAATCTTTAAAATTAAACCCTTGTATAGGATTACAGTTGTATATCGGACGATCATAAATCAGGGACTCCTCTACTGGACATGGGATGTGACATTTTTTGGAACTCACAAAGGCATGTTTTAGGATTAATGGAGTTATACTTTTATTACATGTTTAAATCTTTTTAAGTAAATAGTAAGCTTACATATTTTATCTTCATCCCAATAAATTCTTTTCCTTTGTTTAAAAAAATTTGAAGCATTGCATGCTTATATTTCATGAGCAATCACCTCATTAAAACCAAATCAAGCCAAAATATGATCAAACAATCTGGTTTCAGTCTGGGATCTGACTTGTCCTATTATGGCATTTGGTGAAATCACAACACAATGCACTTTGAATTTGATGCACATCCACAAATAGGGAATGCAAAGCACTTGTATATCCTATTGAAATGCATAGGAATTTTCATGCTTGTTTCCAAAATTGGCAGGACATGTTTCCAGCATCATGCTGAAATTATCCTCACAATACTTACAAGGAGTTGTGGAGTTCATGAGAAAGTACTTCATTTGTGTAAGAAACTTCAGATATCTGCACTATTAAGAGCAAAATACAAAGAACAGTACAGCACATGACCAGACTGTTTGGTCCACCAAAACTGTGCTGACACATGATGCTATTTCTAAACTGAAAACTATGCAGTCTGTATCCCTTTATTCTCTGCCTATTCATGTATCTGTTAAGATGCCTCTTAAATGTTGCTATCATATCCAGCACCTCCTCTAGCAGTGCATTCCAGGCACTAACTTCTCCCTGTGTAAAAAACTTGATTCTTACATCTCCTTTATACTTTCCCCCTTTTACCTTTAACTTATGTCCCCTGGTAATTGACAGTTCTACCCTGAGAAGAAGATTCTGACTATCCATTCTATCCATACCTTTCATTATTTTATAAACCTCGATCAGATCACCCCTCAGACTCTGACTTCAAGTGAAAACAAAGCAAATTTGTCCAATCTCTCCTCATAGCTAATACCCTCCAAACCAGGCAACATCCTGGTAAACCTTTTCTGTATCCTGTCCAAAGCCTCTACATCCTTCAG
>NW_025970130.1:0-12869 GCF_021869965.1 Rhincodon typus | reverse complement strand
CATGTCCTGAATCTATGGATACCGGTTATCCCACTTGTCCTTGTTGATTCAGTTGGATAATTGCACTCGCTCGCCCACACCCGACCCCCTGTGGTCACTTTACTGGGGTGAGCCCAATGTGCTCACACCCTCACTCACGCCACTTGAAGGATTGCTGCTTGCTTCGCATGATCTTTGTCCATGGTACTGAAGTCTTCCTTTGAAACCAAAGCATTAAAATATTCCTCTTGAACATGTGCCATTCATTATCTAACATTAGATTGAAACCCACTGTAATAATTTGTTAACCAGGCTGACCTGCTGAAAGATTGCTGCTTCACTCACCACCTCAATGGCTTTCTCACACGTCAAATCTTCTTTGGATGCCATGAATCTGACAAAGATTCATCAACAATACTAACAAAGATTCTGTCTCTTATGAACAGTGCCTTTAAAACTCCACAGAGATGACAAAGCATCTGCCCAGGTTTACTGCAGTTAATTCTTCAGTATAGTCCCGAAGATGCTATTAGAGTTGGCTCCAGGCTATGGTATGTGACCTGACATCATAAGCAACAACATTTGGCTGAAAATTGGTGTGTTTTAATTCACTTTGTCATCAGATGTCCCTCAATTGAATTGTGCTTTGACGTGTTTATTCTTTCTGGGCCAATGTTCTCTTTCTCAGACAGCGAGGCCATTTGTCATCTTATAGCTTGATGTTGTGCTGGCAGGATTCCAACTGGGCACAACATTATTGTTTCATAGGAGTGTACCTGTGCCAACGTCTGGGACAAAGCAAAACACGGGCCTGTGCTGTATCATTGAGTGGTCATACAGCACTGAAGACATTCTGTTGTGTCTCTGCTAGCTCTATCTGAAAGAGCTGCTCAATTCAATCACAAATTCCAGTTGTTTTGACACGCAAATCTCCAAGTACGTTTACAATAGTCTTTTGGAAGTTCCAATGGAATTTGAGCCCTGCAGCCTGTTACAGAGTTCCAGAAATATACAATGTAGAAAGAAACCGTTTAGCCTGTCATCAAAGACCAGTCATGCCTAATCCCATATTCGTGACTGTTGTCTGTGACCCCGAATATTCCTCCACCTCAGCATCTGTCCAAGTTACTGATAAAACTATCTACTTTAGCTGTACCAGAAAAGTCTGTAGTCGGCTAAATGTTTTCTGGAGCTAACTAAGTAATTTTGTAGAAGTTCGTCTAGTAATTGGTGTTATGTTTTTTCCGAATAAGGAAAATATGCCTGAAACGTTTACCACAATTTAAACCTGCTTGAAGGCACTAAAACAGACATTAGCAGGTTGTATACTTAAGTGCTTTTTAAAAGCAATTTACTGTTTTGTCCTGTAATCACTTTTTTAACCTTTCCACTGTGACAGTCCTGTTTAATTCAATAATATCCAGTTGAGTGTTTTGGCTTCAATATTTCAAATAGTCGTGCTCTCCATGATTATTTTTACCAGAATCATGTTATGATTGCTGCTTGTTAGATGATCTCTTGCGGCAGCACTTCTCTACCTGTCCCACTCTGGGAACACAAAAACAATGCAACCTAGGAGTGGTCATTTTGGTCCTTCATGTCAGTTCCACCATTCAGTAAGATCATGGCTGATTGGCTGATTTAATTGTGGTCTCAGCTCCATTTTCCTGTCTGCCCCCATAAAAACTTGATAGACTTGACCGAAGTTGCTTCCTTCCATATTGGGCTAAAGACACATTGATCAGAAAGTTTTCATTTACGTGAGAAATTCCTCCTGATCCTTTGTAGTTTCTGTATTAGGGTAAGTCAATCCCCTCGATTAAATATTCCTTTAGTTGAATACCTTTGAAATTTGCCAACAAAATTGCTCATCTATATCCTTCTCACAGCATTAAACAAAATTTCTAACTATTTAAATGTTCCCACTGTCCATTCCAATTCAAACCAAACAAATTCAGTCCTAGTGCCACCAATATTTCCATTCTATCTGGATTTGTAACATCATCCTTTATCAAAACTGCAATGCATTTTTTCTTTTCTCTATTGTTCCTGAAAATTTGATAACTACAGATATTAAGACCCCAGTCTTGGTCTTGTTTAAGTCGTGTCTATTAATGCAATCCCATCATAATTTCATGTTCCTGAAACTCGCCAACCTGATTAATTGCACTACAGACATCGAGGAGCATTGAATTTAATTTCTTCTTTGAAAAGCATACCAAAAATGGCAACCCCCTCTATACAACCTTTCAGCTATTATCTAATTTTATTTTGTATTTTTGCCCTTTGATTGCATTACTGCTCATGTCTGCTAGATCCAGATTCCTTTAGCAAATTAGTTCAAGCTGTCCTCAACACAACTAGTTAACTTCTCAGTGAGAATATTGAGATCTGTGGTTGTTTAGGTGCAATCCATCCATCTTGTACAGGTGCACTTTGCATGCAAAACTGGCATCAAGTACCCTGTGATATGTGGTGGCTTGGTGGTTAGCACTGCTGCCTCACAGCACTAGGGACCTGGGTTCAATCCCACCCTTGGGTGACTGTCTGTGTGGGGTTTGGACATTCTCCCTGTGTCTTGTGGGTTTCCTCCTACAGTCCAAAGATGTGTAGGCTGAGTGGATTAGCCATGGGGAATGCAGGGTTATGTGGTGGGAGGATAGGTCCGAGTGTGATGCTTTCAGAGGTGAGTATGGGCTGAATGGCCTGCTTTTACACTGAAGTGATTCCATCTCATAGATACCTAAATGAATCTTGAACCCCACTTCCTGGATTGAGTCCCATGTGGACTTTATTGTTATTGCTGGCTCTTTAGAAATACCATCCAATTGGCCCCATCTCCCTCTCATTTGCTCCTTCAACTATTTATCTGAATTCCTTCGTAAAGTTATTGTAGTGTGATGCAAAGTATTTATTTATTAATTTTATTTATGTTAGAGTTCAGGTTTTGAACTAGTGGCAAGAGGATTTTGATCAATGTAAATGAGGAACATTTAATAATGAACTTGTCAGTCTTTTAGCACCCATGATACTTGATTAGTATACAACAAAGAGCAATTGGGCCCCTCCTGGAATGATAATATGATTTTGTTTTGTATTGGAGAGCTTTATGTTTGAACAAAGCAAATATCGAAAGGCATTAGCTTGCTTTTGGTTTCAAAGAACCAAGAATTGATTTCTGCTCAAGAAACCTTATAGGTTGGACAGCTTTTGGTTCTGTTTGCAAAACTTGGCTGGGCTGAGACGTAAGGACAGTTTCTTCGAGAGAAGAGTTAGTTGAAAATAGTTAGGATAGCTTACGTCGTTTTTAATTTGAAGGCTCCAGCCCAGAAGTGTTTGGGTAGAACGTAATTTGAAGGTAAGGAATTTTAATCCTCGTTGTGTGAGTAATGAAAGAGAAAAAAAAAGTCTAACTAACTCTCAAGACTGGGAAATGAAAGAAACAGTTATGTTAAACATCGAGGTGTGACGGAGACGGGAACATTCCCTGGCATTTGTGTACTGTGAAGTGATAATGCTGGGAAGGGATGGGATTTCATTTCAAGGTATTTCAAATTGTGTTTTATGTAATTAGCTTGGTTTGTTTGATTTTATCTTCAAGTCTTTCATTTGATAAACATCTGCTTAATTGTTAATACCAATTCTGTAGCATTCCGTACTTCTGTTGCAGTAAAAGACAACTGTTCTAAACACAAAGAAATAATCGTTTGAGTTGGAGTTCAGTCTGGAGTCTGACCTGACCGGTTGTACCAACAACTGGGATCAGAACAATTTAATGATTTCCTTGTAGAATCTTCTACCTTTTGATGTTCTATGTGGAAAAACAGTCTTTGTCATATCACTGTAAGTCCTCTAGTTACCGACCCTTCACCACTGTGAGGAATTTCTCCTATTGACAGTTCTAAGACTTTTAAAACATAAGCTCCCTTTCATCTAATCACTATTTTCCAATTGATCTTGTTTCTGTACTCTTCTGAAAGCTGGTGGAGTCTAGTGCTTGGGACCTGAGCCTTTCATATAGGTTTCTGAGTACAAACATTGGCTCAATATTGAACAAATACTTCCCCTGGTACCAAGGCGACAATCCATACCCATTTATTGACTATATAAGGCCAAAGAGTTGTATTTAACTCAGAATATGTGCATGAAGTCTTAATCCACATCAAAACGTAATTACTATTCATTCTTCAAAGAGCTATTCATTGAATTTCAAAGACACGCAAAAGCTCAACTTGCTGAGGTATTCAAATTGCTGAATAGATCCTATCTAACTCATCTTTTGTTACACCTTAGGACACCAGAAAACACCTGTGAAGGAGTTGAAACTGAGAAGTTTGTTTCATAGATGTGGACTTCGCTAGCTGGCCAGCATTTATTGTCCATCCCTCAATTGCCCAGAGACAGCAGTTAGAAGTCAACCACATTACTGTGGGTCTGAAGTCACATATAAATCAGACTGGGGAAGAATGGGCGGTATTGAACCAGGTGGGCCTTCATGACAACTGAGATGGGTGTGTGGTACCATTAGTCTAGCTTTTCATTACAGAATTTCCCGGATTCAGTCTTCATCATCTGCTGTGATGGGATCTGAGTTCACAGAAACATCCTCCTTGACCCTGGGTATCCTTCCAATAGCAGTCTTCTTCCTCTAGGCATGAATATTGAGCTCGTAATGATCTTAGTTTCTTTTGTAAGGCCAAAAAGGAACCCCAATAGCATTCAGTCCTTGGGCTGATGGTGGATTCCAATACAGACCCCCGGACTCTACACCAGTAAAGTCTGCTTGGAGCCCACCTATTCCCCACTCCCCTGGGGAGACTGGGCCACCCCACACTTACCTACCTATCTGAGTCAGATGTGATCTGGCTGCATTGGGTACCATTCCCATTGGGATCAGGCTACAGGCCACTCAATTGGCTGTCAGATATTGAAAGGTAGATTCCTCTGAGATAGGGACAGACAGGTCACATCAAACCAATTAGTGCCCCGCCCCCACCCAATGTTATAGCATCACACAGTACAGAAGCGGTCCTTTGGCTATACCAAGGCTATACAAGTCAATCTACACTAACCCAGCTTTCTAGCACTTAGAATCACAGAATCCTAGTGCAGAAGCAAGCCAATTGGCCCATTAAGTCCACACCAACCCTCTGAAGAGCATCCCACCCAGACCCACGCCCCACCTGATCCCTGTAACCGTGCATTTCCCATGGCTAATTCACCTAACCTGCATATCTTTGAACTGTGGGAGGAAACCAGAGCACCTCGAGATCACATCTTAACCTAATTCTAGATGATGACCTGAGACGACTTCAGCGAGGAGTCCATGTTTTGGAGAACGTGGCAGAGCAATTGGTCGCTTGAACGCTTGATCAGCAAAAAAAAAAATATTTTTGACAAGCGAAATGTGCAAAAGTATCCTTAATCTGCCCATGATGTACGCCCAAGAGCCAATGGGATTTCAATTAATACACTCCCTTCCACTGTATGTCAATCGATACGTCATCATGATGCTTAAATCCAATTCTTTACCCTTCTCCGTCACTATGAAGAAATATGCCTACATTATACAATCTCCAGGCTGCATTTGTTCCCATGGCAACAATCTTTGGATCCTACTGAAGAGCAGTTTCGATTGAATGAATGGATACTAGCTGACCACATGATTGAGCACAACTCAGAAACATCAAGGTCTTCATTGTTTTCATCTTTGCATTTTCCTGCAAGGCTTTAGACTGAAAGCTTTACTGCTTTGGAGTTTATCTAATCTTCTCCAAAGAGGGAGTTACAATACTGCAGTTAAGTGACTCTTGAGATGGATCAATGCCGAAAGGTTCTGCTGTATTTGGTGCCAAGTCATGCCAGTAGAATGGTCGCAGTTGGATTTCTGGTCTTTGGTTTAGCACAGAGAAACTGACAATGGGGTAATTTCAATTGAGTTCAGTTCTCCTGCCCTGAGGTGAGCTAATAGAGAGAATTTATTGTCTCTCCAGAGAGAGAGTTGGTATTGGCAGGGCAGTCACAAGCCCAGCCACCAGGAATGACTGGCAAATCATGCACCAGAAAGGAGTCTTTGCTTAGGAGGGAACAAATTAGCGACTTCAAATAAAGATCTGAAAAATATACATTGATTTTGCTGTCATAGAGACATACAGAAACAGACTCTTTGGTCCAACCAGTCCATGCCAACAATGTTCCCAAACTAAACCAGTCCCACCTGCCTGCACCTGGCCCATATCCCTCCAAATATTTCTTATTCATGTACTTATCCAAGTGTCTTTTAAACATTATAACTGTACCCTGTTCTCTGGAAGTTCATTCCACACACAAACCACCCGCTGTGTAAAAAAATACCCTCATGTCTTTTTAAAATTTCTCTCCTCTCACCTTAAAAATATGCCTCCTAGTCTCGAAATGCCCCAACCTAAGGAAAAGACACCTGTCATTCTCCTTATCTATACCTCTCATGATATTATGAACCTCAAAAGGTCACCCCCCAACCTCCTAGAAAGAAGTACCAATCTATCCAGCCTCTCCTTATAACTCAAACCTTCCATACCCAGCAACATCCTGATAAATCTCTTCTGAACCTTCTCCAGCTTAATAATATCTTTCCTGTAATGGGGTGACCAGAACTGGATGCAGTACTCCAAAAGAGGCCTCACCAACGTCCTGTACAACCTCAACATAATGTCCTGACTCCGATACTCAAAGGTCTGAGCAATGAAGGCAAGTGTACTAAACGCCTTCTTAATCACCCTGTCTACCTGTGACGCAAACTTCAAAGAATTATATACCTGAACCTCTAGGTCTCTCTGAATGAAAAGTAGA
Organism: Rhincodon typus; assembly: GCF_021869965.1. NCBI lineage: Eukaryota > Metazoa > Chordata > Chondrichthyes > Orectolobiformes > Rhincodontidae > Rhincodon > Rhincodon typus. Next base: position 6,059 of record NW_025970130.1, on the reverse strand, counting down.
AATGACAAGAGAACAGTCAATTCTTTGTACACCATTTTGTCAGCTGTGGCTCGGTCGGTTATACACATGGTGACTATGTAACAAATGACAGTTTTGTTGTAAAAACCCATCTGGTTCACTAATGTCCTTTGGGGAAAGAAATCTGCCATCCTCACTTGGCCTGTCATTTGGACCAGACCAGCCACCACCTCCCCCCCACCCCGCACCCCGCCATTGTATCCTGCGGAGAAAGCCTAGACCTTTATTGTTTTAAAAGACAAGGGTAAGGCACTGTCTTCCAGATGTGATTCGATTGGTTTACCACTAGGCTTTAATCAAAACACACTTTATTCTTACAACATGGCTAAAATACAACAAAAAGAAGAACTAGCATTACTTAACCCTGTTGAAACACTTATCAACATAATGTATTGTTTAACCACTAATCATCAACTGTTCAAACATATGCATCATCCCATAAACACACCCTTTGGCAAAACCACACAGTTATTACTCTCACGTGCTGTTTCTCTCAAGTCCAGGAGAAAGAGACACTGAAAGAAACAAACTGTCCCTTTTGATTTTTAAGAGAAAGCTTCTCTATCTCAGACTTCACTCTAGCAGCGGAGAACTCAAGCTTTCAGCTCCGACAACCAGCAAAAAACCACAATCTAACTGAAAGTGTTTCTGGGTCTGTGTGAACCCTGACCCTACCCACACATGATTTTTTTCCCTTGTTGTTAAAAAAAAAGCACCCTCGGAGAACTCGATGTTGTCCACCAACTGCCTGTCTGAAGGAGGCATTTTGGCATCAACGTGACAACGCCCCCTCTGTTGCAGAAACAGGACACTAGCCTGGGGTTCTGGATTATTAATTCGTCTAGTGAGAACCACCAATTCCCCTGAAATAGACTGAGGGAGGGGTGAGGCTGGAGTCTAATGGACATGAGTCAAGGAAGCTGGCCAAGTTGGAATTCTGACCAGTAAAGGGTGGATTGGCCAAGCTGATGAACTGCAGGTTCTGAATCTGACTGGTGCCCCTGGCCTGTAGAAATTTAGAAAAGAGGAGCAGGAGTAGGCCATTCAGCCCCTCTAACCTGCTCCTCCATTCAATACGGATGATCATCCAACTCAGTCCCCTATTCCCACTTTCTCCCCGTACCCTTTGATCCCTTCAGCTTTATATCTAACTCCTTCTTGAAAATATTCAATGTTTTGGCCTCAACCGCTTTCTGTGGCAGAGAATTCCACAGGTTCCCCACTCTCTGGGTGAAGACGTTTCTCCTCATCTCTTCCCCTAATAGCCAACCCTGAATCCTTAAACTACGACTCCCTGGTTCTGGACTCATCGGGCTTCAGGAACATCCTTCCTGCCTAGTTCTGTAAGGATTTTATGGTTTCTGTGAGATCCCCCTCAATCTTTGAAACTCCAGTGAATATAGTCCTACCTGATTTGGTCTTTCTTCATACATCAGTCCTGCCATCCCAGGAATCAGTATGGTAAACCTTTGTTAGATTCCCTCCATTGCCAGAACACCGCTCCTCAGATAAGGAGACCAAAACTCCACACAATGCTCCAGGTGTGGTCTCGCCAAAGCCCTGTACAATTACAGCGAGACATCCCTGCTCCTAAACTCAAAACTTCTCACTATGAAGGCCAATATATCGTTTCCCTTCTTTACCACCTGCTGCACCTACATGCTTAGTGATTGGTGCACAAGGACACCCAGGTCCCACTGCACCTCTCTCTTTCCCAATCCATCACCATTCAGATAATCATCTACCTTCCCGTTTGTGCTACCCAAAGTGAATAACCTCACATTTATCCACCTTATACTTCAGCTGCCAAGCATTTGCCCACTCACTCGACTTGCCCAAATCACACTGTAGCATCTCTGCATCCTCCTCACAGTTCACCAGGATAAAAAGAACCTCCAGGTGCCTTTACATGGGTGCCATGACCGTGAAGATAAGCCGTAAGGTCATCGCGGTGCTACACGTCACACCAAAGTAATGAGTACGGAACCATGGAGGCAAGGCTAAGGCCCAGAGCATGGACAGGGCCTGGATTGGATCTTTGGCAGTCTGAGATCCCAGGAGTGAGCCCAATGCAGTGGCGAAGGATCCCCCAACACCTGCAGTGACGATGAGAGCAGGGGAGATCGAGCCCTTGTAGGAAGTGCGGTCCCGGCACGGCTAAGCATTTAAGAAAGACTTAATACTAAGAAGGACTGTAACGTTTAACTTTTAACTCTGTTCCTTATTTCTTTCCACCTTGTTCTTAAGTTTTTGTCCCTTGTACTCATAACGGTGCCTTGTGTAGCGACATTGAAAACGTTTCACTGTACTCCTGTACTTTTGTACTTGAGTACACATGACAATAAAGTCTAAATCAATAAATCAATGTTATTGTATAAGAGAAGGAGGCCCACTCTGAGTGGAATTGACACTTATGTCCACACCGAGCATCGAACCTAGACTAGGATGGATAATTCTGTTCAAGGTCTCTAAAGTATTGACTTTGAAGTGCTTTGGGACTTCCTGAAGCATGAAGGGCACTATACAAATGCAAAGCTTTCCTTTCAGAGAGAGGAAGTATTACATGAGTTTCTGGGAAGGCAGGAGGATGGTCCGGGTCTCAAGGACTCACTGGAAGTCATGACTTTCTTTCATCCAGTGATTTGTTGTTGTTCACAACCCCTCTCCTGAATAGTTGGATTGGCGGAAGGTCACACACGTGAAACTGAGCTCTGAAATTGAAGAGCCTAGTAAAGGACAGCAAATTAAGATGCACGTTTTGAGTTACCTGTTCCTCGGCCAGCTCCCAGACAGAAGTGATTATGACTGCTGGCTCACAAGATAACACTCTGTAAATTTAGCTGGCACGAATATAGACAGCAACATTCCCAAGTTAGCATTCTCTTCTCTTGCCACTTTAGGTCCCTGACAACGTATGGAACCAGGTTACACACATAACATCTGTAAGGTTGTGTTGTGATCATTTTATTGAGACCACAACAGTAAGCTTGAAAGAATACCTTCTGCCGCTGAAACACACATCCCCACACGTCACATCTTCCTCACTGCCCCTTGCTTGTAACACAAGGCAATTATCTCATGCTATTTCAGTTGTAACACAAGGTGATGTCATTTCAAGTTAGATACCGTAGATACAGCATAGAAGGTTAGGGGGGGTTGGGGGTCATCAGGTCGATTTTGTCCATGCCGACCCGAAGGAAGATGCCCTTTCTGATCCCAACTTCCTGCATGTGGCACATAGCCCCGCAGCTTACAGCACTCACGATTATCATCATTTATTTATTGTCACGTGTGTCCAATACAAACTACAGTGAAAAGTTTATCTCGTCGTCATGAAGTGGCACCATACTCACTAACTTAAAATAAAATATAAAAAGTAAAGAAAGATAATTTAAAGAGAGTCCAACTTTTCTGTCTCTGCCACTAATGTCCCCCTCCAGGCTTCACCAGCCCATGCCATGCCATTGCTACCAGAGTCCCTGCCTCTGGGCTTCAAGGGGTGGCCATGCTGCTTCTCAAGACGCTGCCACTCCAGGCCCCTCGAGTGTGAAGAGCTCTCTTTCTTTAGGCACGTTTAATCAAAAACTTTTTTAAAAAAACTGAAAAGAAGAAGAAGGGGAGGAAAAGGAAAAGAAAAAGCGGTCAAAGAGGACAAGCCTGGGTACAGGAGCCCAGACGCTGCCTACTCCACCATTGCCATCTTGGATGCAGGTGCAGAACGAAGGACATGTTGGGGTCTCTGCCTCCACCAGCACCACCAACTCAGGCATTGAATTCCAGACACCCACCATCGTCTGCATCAAAAGCTTTTTCCTCATGTCCCCCTTTAACCTTTCTGCCATTTCGCTTGAGTCTGTGACTCCTGGTTTTTCATTTCTCTGCCAAGGGAAGGAGGTCCCTCCCTTCTACTATGTCCCTGCCCCTCGCTGTTGTAACACACAGAGGCAACTGTGTGCCCAAACCCAGCAGTCACCATGTTAAAACCACTTGTTTATCCTGGACATTAGATCCTACAACTGTATTTCCAACCCCTCGCTGCCTCTGGACCCTCTGTCACATACAAACACTCAAATATCACGGCTGTTCAGTGACTGCTGTTCACGAGTTCAAATCTCACATGAGATATTTATCTCACTGATATCAAAAAACACAGTGCTGCCTTAAGCTTGAAACAGGCAAGTTGATCCATGTCCAATTGGTAAAACTCCCTGCCACTGGAACTGCTCCAGGAAGCTACGCTAACGCGTGGGTAATTAGGGATGGGCAATAAATGCTGCCTAGCCAGCGACACCCTCATCCTGTTAATGAATAAAGGAAAACAAAATCAAACCTCTACATCCCAGCCCACTAATCAGTAATTTTTACGCCACACATTTTAACTAGAAATTGCATTCTTGGCTTAGAGTGGGGTGACAGGTTTTGAGATGTTCTCATACAGTAATTCCTGTGGGACAGTGTGTGTATGTGGAGAGGATGGAGTCAGCCTTGCCTGTCCTACCTCACACCCACATATTACACTCACTGTCTGCGCAAAAATATGGAATTTTACAGACGATTGAATTCAGTACATTATGGCTTATCTCAATCTTACCTGTTTTGTTGAATCCCGTTTCCTTTGTAATGGACCAAACCAGACCTCCTCGAAATATTTTAAGAAGGTAGCCTAGGCCCTAACTTTTTCTTATTTTAAAAGGTAGATGTGAAGTGCCGTGTTCCAAATGCAATGCAACTGGTCAAAATACTCAACGTTAAGCAAAACACAATTTATTTAAACAACATAGTTAAAATATAAAGAAAGCTGAATTTAGAATAATTGACCTATTGGAGAATTTAACCAAGTAATAGATACAGTAAATATTACTAATTAACTGTTCCGATATAGTAACATCCCATAAACACACACCCCTTGGCAAAAAGGCAAATTGAGACACAGATTCTCACATGCAGTTCTCCAATCCAGGAGGAAAACACATCAAGAGAAAATTCAGAGAGAGTAGCAGCTATGGGATATTTGCTGAAGCTTCCAGTGCTTTTGAGACCCCGATGCATTGTTATGGTCCTGAAGAAAGCAAAACCCAGAAATCTGGATCTGTGAGAGCAGGCCACACCCATTCAGGCTGTTAACAAAAAACCAAGGCCTTACAAGTTGTTTACACAAGTCGTCTTCAGCAGCTAGTTCGATACCTCTGCCTTACAACCTCTCTTCCAAAAACAAAATCAGGACAAAATAACCTTTAAAAATGACAGCATTGTCACACCTTGAATCCTTTCACATTACTCTTTTGACAAATTCTGCCTCATTTCTTGTCAAAGGATATTCCACACTTTTAAGTCCACAATCTTATTAATTACTACATGCCTTTCTTCCTTACTGTTTGGGCTCCGAAATGTACAAAATCACAATCATTGAAATCGAATTGCATCGGCTACTTGCCTGCACATTCTGCTACCCTGTATCCTTTTCCAGTATGCTCAGCATTATAATTTAGAATCAACAAATTACAAATCATTTCTATCAATGGAAAACAAAATAAATACTTAAAGTTATCCTTGAAGCAAATCAATACCCACATTGAACCAATCAGAAGAAAATCCATTTACCCTACTCCTTGCTTTCTATCTTTTGCAATCTCTGCGTCCCCTAATATACTGTGTGACTTAAGTTATACAAAAAGCCTGTTGTATGGAACCTTGTCAAAAGCTTTCTGAAAATCCATCTATCTGATATCCACATTTCTTTTATCTTTACTCTCTGTGATTGCTTCAGAAATTTTAATGCAATCAGTTCAAACAAGCCTTTATAAACCCATATGCTGACAGTTTCACCTTATAGATGCCAAGTTTTCCCCCTAGTGTTGATAAGACACATTGGCCTATCATTTGCTGGCTGGTCCCCTTATGAATATATTCCCTTTTTCCTGAATCTGTAGTTATAAACTGTTCCATTGTTAAATGACCTGACTTTGAAACAAACTGGTTTTAATTAAAAACCGAAAGAGCTGTGGATGCTGTAAATCAGGAACAAAAACAAAGTTGCTGGA
>NW_025970129.1:0-12873 GCF_021869965.1 Rhincodon typus | reverse complement strand
TGGGCCTCCTGCAGTGCCACAACGATGCCACCCGAAGGTTGCAGGAACAGCAACTCATATTCCGCTTGGGAACCCTGCAGCCCAATGGTATCAATGTGGATTTCACAAGTTTCAAAATCTCCCCTCCCCCTACCGCATCCCAAAACCAGTCCAGCTCGTCCCTGCCTCCCTAACCTGTTCTTCCTCCCACCTATCCCCTCCTCCCACCTCAAGCTGCACCCCCATCTCCTACCTACTAACCTCATCCTGCCCCCTTGACCTGTCCGTCCTCCCTGGACTGACCTATCCCCTTCCTAACTCCCTACCTACACTCACCTTTTACTGGCTCCATCCCTGCCTCTTCAAACTGTTTGTTTCCTCTCCACCTATCCTCTCCTCTATCCCTCTTCTATCCGCCTCCCACTCTCTCCCTATTTATTTCAGAACCCCCTTCCCCTCCCCCTTTTCTGATGAAGGGTCTCGGCCCAAAACGTCAGCCTCTCTGCTCCTATGATGCTGCTTGGCCTGCTGTGTTCATCCAGCCCTGCACCTTGTTGTCTCAGATTCTCCAGCATCTGCAGTTCCTACTGTCTCTAAAGAAATGTCTGTCTTTGTTGTCCTTGATATCCTGGTCCTTAGTAAGAGAGGAGATAAAGATTTAAACATCCACCTTTTGCCATTTTTATACATTAATTTATTTCTACTTGACCTCACAATGTATTTGTATACAACATTTAGCCTTGATAGCCTCGATCACACATTGCTAAAGTAAGCGTAGTTTCTTTGAGACAGTTTCTTTGTTCTTTTTGTTGAAAAGTCTATTAAATCAGAAGCATTTTGTCTTTTCTTATATACACTGAGCCGAATTTTGCTGGAGTAGGGCATCTTACAGCATGCAATGTAGCTAAAGTTTGTCCTGCACTCTTCAGCTTAAATCTTTTGCACCTCAATTTGTTGGAAGTGTGAACTGAGGGGGAACTGAAGGCAGCAGGGCCTCTGACTGGAAATTTCGTTTAACATTAGGATCAACAAAGATTGAATTTAAAAAAATGAAAAGAAAGACAGAATGGAAAAGTAAGAATATCATTTTGAAGTTGACTCTTTTTAAACTCCTGTAACAACATTAATAAATGAGATTAAACGGCTTAATTTAGTCCTGTTGTTCATGATATATTGCTGTTCTTGTTGCATAACAAGGCAGCATGTGATTTGTTTTGCCCAACGCTATGTCAGATCTTATAGAATTTTTATAAGACCTAAAATGCTTCATACAGAACTATAATTTCCAGTATCATAATTTCTTTGCATGCCCACCCGTGCCTGTTCATTGCGATCCTGCTGCTTCTTCCATGATAATTTGTTCAAGTTGCTTCATCATCCTTCCATTCAAACTAGTCTGAATTGAACAGGATAGATAGAATTGGCTTCTGGGCCATGACTGGCCTGAAGGCATTTCAGTTGGTTTCTGGGTCGTAAGTCCTGTTGGGTATTTCATAGCTAATCAATTATAATTCATCATCAATTTAATAACAATTACAGGGAACAATCCAGGATAGTTCAGGTTGTAAATTCTGATCAGGTAGAGGTGTGCAACAATACAGGAAATCAATTGTAAAAGTTATCTCCTGAGTCATGGTACTCCCTTGTTTTGGTACTTTTTAGCTGTGTACTGCTTTTGACAGGAAGAATACTAATCAGGAAATCATATTGTTAATAATTGCACACAGTTACACATGAGGTACATTCCTTTAGCAAACAAGTAAGTATAATTGGGGAGGCAATGGCCTAGTGATATTATTGCTGGACTGTTAATCCAGAGACCCAGGTAATGTTTTGGGGACTTGGGTTTGAATCCTGCCACAGCACCTGGTGGAATTTGAATTCAATAAATATCTGGATTTAAGAGTCTAATGATAACTTTTGAATCCATCATTGATTGTTGGAAAACCCAAATGGTTCATTAATGTCTTTTAGGGAAGGAAACGGTCATCCTTACCTGGTCTGGTCTACATGTGACTCCAGACCTACTGCAATGTGGTTGATTCATAACTGCCCTCTTGGCAATTAGGAATGGGCAATAAATGCTGGCCTAGCCAGCGATGCCCTCATCCCGTGAATGAATAAAGAAAAGAAAATTTGAAGACACTGTCTTTTTGTTACATTATCACTATGAATTTCCTCTTGTGATAAATTAATTGCTTTGCCTGCGTCTGTTGCATACCAATTTTTTTTTCACAGCGCTATTTCTCAATGTTTCTTCCATTCCTCATTCTACTCTAATGACCTTTAAGCATTTTTTTACAAAATTAGAAATGCCAACAAGGCTTGAATCTGCATTCCCAGAAGATGGTGGGTGTGCAGCATGTGACTTTTCGACTTATTAAAACAAATGCAAGGAATATAACAGTGCGTGCACCCATCTTTCCAGCAAGTATTGCCCACTGCCAGGATCCTGGAATTAGCCCTGGTACGTCTACCGTGTTTTGTATTGAATCTCTGTGAAACTGCGGATTACACTTCTCATTAAATGTTTCTTGTCAGCTGAACAGTTTTAAACAATTTTCCAAGTGTAACAGCTTAGAATACTTAGTAATTGTCACAATAAATAGTAGGGAATAAATAAACTTTGGGAATGCCTCAGTGCAAAGGCTGTTAAAATGATTTCATGTTTTCAAAAAAAAGTCCTGATAATGTTTTAAGAAGGAACTGGGCTGTGATTAAAGATTTGACTTTACAGATTCACTGACTACGAGCTGTGGTAGCTTCCCTTTCATGGTTTATGCCTTAGGCGCTCTATTGCAATCATGTGATACATTCCCAGGCATTGTCCAGTGGGAAAGACGACCATCACCTTCCTGCTAACACAGCCTGTCTGTTATACACTGAAAAGTTTCTGCAAAGGTTTCCCACAAATATGATGTAGTTCACACATATTCTGTGATTAATAAGTGCTATAATTTTTTTTATAAATTTAGCTAGGATTTGAATTACTCAAATTTTTGGGCTTTTGTACAGGAGTGAGGTGGAGTGTGATTTTATTTTTCCGTTTTTTAAAGTTAAGGACTTGCTCCTTTTAAGTACTTAGTGTCTGAATCAGTCACTTGCAGCTCGCCATGCTATTATATGTTGCAGAGAAAAGCTGTCCATTCCACATAACCTCTGAAGAGCATCACCACACCAGTCATTCTGTTATCTCCCTAAACAAAGTGGTTAATAGCAGTTACAAATCAAAGATGACAGGCTTGTCCTAAAGGTCTGTAGTTGCATGAACTAACTCAGACTGTACGTGCTCATTTTACATAGGACTCTCAATAAATCAGATACTTGGGAGGAAAATTAACTGTCATTTCTTCAGGTCTGCACCAAAAAGAGGACTTCCCATATTTTGAAATTAAAAGATTTGCCTCCAAAAAAATACAATACTCAAGTATTGCAGATGCAAGCTAATTAAAATACTCTATAGGTCATGTTAATTACAGGAATTGTACCACACTTAAAGCCAGGTAATATGCTCTATGCAATGCTAGTTTGACAAATGATTCCTCTTAGTCTGTCTTATTGTACAATAAGTTAAATCAGTGAAGCATTTATCATTGCTGATGAAGGTCAAAAAAAGTGCAGCATGTAACATTTGTGCATGAAAAGCCCATTGTACTCAGCATTTAAAATGCTATATTGTAAGTACTGTTAACAAAGATGTGTCACAGCATTGCATGGGCAACAACATTCTGCTTCATGTCATCTATAACCACATTCACTCTGGACAGAGCTTAACTGGCTAAACCCTGAAGCAGAAGAACATTGCCAATCCTGACATCCAACTCACATCTAGCTTCCATTTGCACTTTCTGTAATCATGTAATAAATTTGTATATTATTTTCTCTAAACATCTACTGTCTGGGTATTTGAGTTTTTATACCATCAAGAAGTTCAAACTACTATGTAGTTAAAAAATACATCCAAATTATAGAATGACTTCATGCATAGAACAGTTACTTTATCTTTTCACCTTACATTCCCATTCCATTTCTCTCCCCTTCCTGAATATTGTTTAATTCACTCACAAATCAGGACATTTGCTGTTATTTTTCATTAAAAAAAACACACATTTGAACAGAAGCTTCGCACAATAATGTAAATGTTTTTTTAAAAATTTGTTCTTGGGATGCAGGCATCTCTGGCTAGGTGTGCATTCATTGCCCATCCCCGATTGCTCTGGAGAAGCTAGCTGTGAGCTGTTCTCGAACTGCTGCAGTTGTTGGGGTGTATGAGGGGAATCTAGGCTTTCAACTGAAAAACAGTGAAACAACGGGGATTTAATTCAAATACAAGATTGTGTGTGTCTTGGAGGGGAATGTGTAGTTGGTGGTGTTCCTGTATATCTGCTGGTCTTGTCCTTCAAGATGGTAAAGGTCATGGATTTGGAAGGTGATGTGGAAGGAGCCTTGGTGATTTGAGTTGACTCCAGATTTTCTCAGGCTCCTTGACTCAATCAAATGCTGCCTTGATATCAAGGACGGTCACCTTCCCCTCACCTCTGAAGTTCAGCTATTTTGCCTATGTTTTAACCAGAGCTGTATTTAGGTCAGGAACTGAGAGGCCCTGGAAGAACCAAAATTGGGTATTTACAAGCAGATTATTGATAAACAAGTGCTTTACAGCACTGTCAATGAGCGCTTCCCTCACCTGCACCGTCATGGGCATAATTTCAATTGCATCAAGTAACATATAGATCATAGAATCCTTCCAATGTGGAAACAGGCCCTTCAGCCCAACAAGTCTACACTGGTCCTCAGAGCATCCCACCCAGACCCATCCCCCTAATCTACACATCCCTGAACACTATGGGCAATTTAGCATGGCCAATCCACCTAGCCTGCACATCTTTAAACTGTGGGAGGAAACTGGAGCACCCGGAGGAAACTCCACACAGACAGTCACACAAGGGCGGATCGAACCTGGGTCCCTGGTGCTATGAGGCAGCAGTGCTAACCATTGAGCCACCGCGGTGCCCACAGCATATTAGCACCATAATGTGGCAGAAACCTTTTATACTTCTTTTTATATCTTCTGGGGTTTGTTTGAAATGAAAGGCAGTATAAAACAGAACTGCTAGCTTTACCGCTCGCAGTGGTTAAACTAAAAGATAGTGATCGATTAGTTTAAAAGCCAGAGTAGCTACACTTTTATCACTAGTGGAGAGGAAATATTTCAAAGTGTATTCTATTCTAAATTTCTCCAAAGAACAGAATTAAATAGATTGCAGAAATATTGAAAGCCTTGAAGACACACTTTGAACCCTGAGTGATCATAACGGATGACTGATATATGCACAATATTAGGGGCCAAGACGAAAGAGTCCATTGATCAATATTTGACTGTATTAACACAACTAGCAAAATCCTGTGAATTTGAGCAGCTAAAAAATGATCTAATTAAAGACAGGACTGAATTAACCATGAGAGATCCTGCGAGGAGAACATGTCTACTGAGACAGGAGAAACTTGCTCTCACAAAACTGATGGACATATACATAAACACTGAGGTTGCTAATCAGCAGCTAGAGCATTTTTGAGGCTGATTGGGTTTTGCATTATACTGGTAGACGTTCCAGTCCAAAAGGGCAAAAGAGATCACAGACAAAGTGTAGGAGGTAGCAAGAACTGCAAATGCTGGAGTCAGAGGCAACACAGTGTGGAGCTGGAGGAACACAGCAGGCCAGGCAGCATCAGAAGGAGCAGGAAAGTTGACATTTCGGGTCAGGACCCTTCTTCAGAAAAATGCTGCCGGGCCTGCTGTGTTCCTCCAGCTCCACACTGTGTTGTCACAAACAAAGAATAGGATGCAAATGCTGCCGGACATTATGCAAAGGGTAAAGAACAATTTCCAGCATGGGGAAAGTAGAATCATTTGCTCACAAGTTAAAAGAAAGCTCACAAACCGATTCAGGTGGCCTCTGGAGAGATGTCAGCTAAAGATTTTGATGAATCACTCTCCACCACTCAATAGGCTGGCCCGGTCAGTGTAATAGATGATAAATGGACAGTGACTGTTGGAATGATGATTGAAGAAGAACATCAAATGAACACTTCTGATGCAGCAAGGACAATGGATTGCATTTGCATCCTGGGTGTTAATGCTAATAGAATAATGCTGTGCTCTGATCAGAAATAGTGCTTAACCTTTGTCTCTGTTTGTGAAAATAGTCATTTTCATTAATATCTATTTGGAAGAGACATTCGGTGTGTAATACGTGTTCAGAGATTAACGAAAATAACAGGTGAAACTGAAACAGAAGAAACTATGATTGCTGCAAATCAAGTACATAGATCGTGTGATGACAACGTAAGGCCTTCACCTGAATCCCGAAAGGATGAAAGTTGTAGCAGTGGTGCAGCACTCAACAGAAATAAAAGCAGTACGACAAATAACAAACTGATCTTGCATGAGACCAGTTGTGAACATAGTCGAGGACTCTGGTAATTCACAATGTAGGTGATAATGCATGCAATCATTTTTATATGAAAAGAGGGATACTTGGGATCTCACAAAAACCTGTGAAATTCTAACAGGACTAGACAGGATAAACGTAGGAAGGATGTTCCCGATGATTGGGGATCAAGAACCAAGGGTCACAGTTTAAGGATATGGTGTAGGCCATTAAGAGCTGAGATGAGAATTTTTTTCACCTACAGATTGGTGAGTGTGTGGAATTCTCTGCCACAGAAAGTGTTTGAGGCTGAAACATTGAATGTTTTCAAGAGAGACGTAGATATTGTTTGTGGGGCGAGAAGGACCAAAGAGTATAGGGAGAAAGGGGCACAGGATACTGAATTGGATGATCAGCCATGATCATATAGAATAGCAGAGAGTAGACTCAAAGGGCTAAATGGCATACTTTTTTTTATGTTTCTGTGTTCAGGGGAGAAATACAATACTTTACCGATGAGCCTCCTGGTTTATTATAGTCATGTAACCTCTGCCAAGAGGCATTCACTGAAAGCATCTGTCCTAGAGCCAGTTCAGTAAAGAGACAGTATAGGTAAGCCTGTTGTCCTGCAAGCTCATGGCAGAGTGTGTGTATATCACTGAAGATGAGGAAAATATACATTTTTTTCAAGCCTGCCTTAAATACCTACTTATTTTTAATAAAATGGCATTAGTAGATGGAAAGTAAGAAAGTAAGTGACTCCATGATGTTTTTATTATTACATGGTAAGGTTTGTTAGATTATTTAGTTTCGAATTAGTGCAGTAAGTGGGAGTAAGTGGAAGTATTAATTTAGTTTAAAACAGAAATAAATTAACGACTGAATTAAGACACAACAAAAATGGCACGGCAGTTGATTTATTGTGATTGCAGAATGAGGGTGTTCCTGGACGCGGTTGTGATTTAGAGAAAATATGTCTGTAGTAAGTATCTGTAACTCATATCAGAGTTTATGATCTGGAAGCCAAACTGCAGACATTGTGACTTATTAATGAGTAGGAAAGTTACCTGGACACTTTGCTACAGGAGGCAGTTACCCATCTCGAGGGCTTCTGATTTGATCAGTGGTCACAGACAGGAGGATGTGATTACAAGGTATGGGGACCTAGCAAGGTTTGGAGGGGTTATGGGGACCTAGCATGTAGGAGAGGAGCTGGAGTCTTTGCAGTTGTGCAATAGGTTAGAGAGTCTTGTAGTCTGTATGTTTTAAAGGGAAATTACAGGTTGAATGAGCGAACTGGCGAAGGGTATAGGATGCCATTCAAGTAAGCAGAATTAATTGGAATGCAATGGGAGTGGGCGACATCATGGACACGGATTTCAACACTGGACTCTGTAGCCGAGAGTCAGTGTGCAAAGTGCTATGTTGCCTGCCCAGTGCTAGGCTGGAAAAGAGCTTGAGTGGGAGGGGGAGGATTGAGTCATTATAGTTGACATAGTTCACAAGACCAAATGCAGAACGAGGAAAGAGATTCTGCTAAGGGAGTATGAATAGCTAGGGATTAAACTAAAAAGCAGAAACTCAAATGAAATAAAATTCAGGATTACTACCAGGATTACTCTTGGCTGCGAAGTCAGGTGTTGAAATCCTTGCCTATAATGTCCTGCTGCATTCCAATTAATTCCCCCACTTGAATGGCTTCCTGCACCATGACGCCATTGTCAGTTTGCTCATTCAACCTGAGACCCTGCTTTAAACCTACCTTAGCCACGAGCAAGTTGGTAGACACTAAAGAGTTACATGCATACATGTGGTTCAGAGATTGCTATGGGAGAAATGGGTTTTAATTCACGGGCACTAGTACCAGTACTATGGAAAGTGAGAGCTGTTTTATAGGGATGGTCTTCATCTGAACCAGGTTGGGACCGCTGTATTGGCAAGTCTTATAACATGGATGCTAGAGAGAGCTTTAAACTAGCAGTATGGTGAGGGATCAAGTTTGCAAATACGTGGTAAATTGAGTAAAGAAAACAGGGCACGAAAACTGAAAAATTATAATTCGAGAGTGCAAACCTGAGGACACCAGGTGATAAAGCTGGAAATAATAGAAATAGTAAAATGATGGAACTACAGACATTTTGTCTGATGCATATATTATTCATAACAAAACCAATGGATTGACAGTGTTGTTTTTGACCTGATAACTATTACAGAGATATGACTGTAAGATATAAAAGACTGGCACCTGAGTAAAGTTATGAATACCATGATGTAATAATGAGCATTGTGGATTATTATACAAGACTCTTATCAAATCTATAAAGAACCTAATTTCTGGTGGTGGAGGAAATAGAAATGGTAGTAAGACACTGTATAATTAAGGGAATAAGACTGTGTTACCTGTCTGGTGCCAGGGTGAAGGGCACCTTAGTGCTGGAGACAAACTTGGAGTGGGAAGTGTAGACTTCAGTTGTTATTGGTCATGTTGGTACCAACGACATTGATAGAGATAGAAAGGAGTCTCTACTGAAATAATTTGAACAGTTAGAAGCTAAATTGAAAAGCAGAACTTCGAAGTAATAATTTCAGGAGAGCAACCTGAACCACTGGCAAATTGGCTTACAGTAGATATAATCAAGGTTTTAAATGTGTGGCTCCAAGATTGTTGTCGGAGTTCGTGGAATCCTGGCACCAGTACTGGGGTAGAACGGAGCTGTTCTGGTTGGACAGGCTTCATTTGAACCATGCTGGGACCAGTGTCCTGGTCAATCAAAACTAAGACTATAGAGACAGCTCTAAACGAATTAGTGGGGGATGGGGGCTGATGGTTTGGAGAGGAGCTATGTAAGCTTACAAAGCAAAAGGACATGGCAAAATATAGGACAGCTATTGAGCTAACGATACTCAGAATGGGACAGGAAGGAACATGGTATACAAACATTAAAAAAAAATGCCACAGATTGGGTCAAAGGGAGAAAAATGGTAAAGAGGCATTATTAATGCCTCTTTACTTAAATGAATGTAGTATTCAGAACAAAATTAATTAATGGCACATACAGAGGTTAACATGTTTGATCTTATATGCGTTACGGAGGTTTGGTCATAAGGTCAAAGCTGTAAACCAAACATTCAAGGGTCTGCAACTTTGCAAAAGGACAGACAGGAAGGAAAAATTAGTGAGTATTGTTAAAATGTATTGGAATAAGTACGTAGCAAGAAATGATCTTGGATCAGAGGATGTAGAATCCATATGGGTAAATGTAAGAAAATAACACAGGGAGGAAGACACTGTTGAGAGGAGTCTATTGTCCTTGTGACAGTCGCTATACTGTTGGACAGAATATAAATCAGGAGATAACTAGGATAGGTTTAGAAAAGGAAGTACATTAATCGTGGGTGGCTTTAATTATCTTGTAGTTTGGGAAATTAAGTTGGGAGAGGTATCTATGAGGAAGAATTCATAATGTATTCTGAAAGTTTCTTAGAAAAATATGTTGTGGATCCATCCAGGGATCAGGTTATTTTGGATCTGGTAATCTATAATGACAGAAGTTTTTAGTATATTATTTCAGAGTAAAATTGGTGTACAAATTCACAGCACCTGGCAGGTATCAGCACAGGTAGACAGGGTGGTGAAGAAGGCAAATGGAATGCTTCTCTTTATTAGCTGGGATGTAGAATATAGGAGCAAGGAAGTCTTGTTACAACTTCATAAAACTCTGGCTGGGCCACAGATAGGAAACTGTGTGCAGTTTTGGTCGCCATGCTATCAGAACTAAGTTGTTGCATTAGAGACGGTACAGAGGAGACTCACCAGGATGTTGTCTGGGATGAAAAGTCTCAGTTATGAGGAAAGATTGTATAAGGCTAGGTTTGTTTCCCTTGGAGCAGAAGAGGGTGAGGGGGATCTGATTGTCCACATCCCTCATAATTTTCTATACCTCAGAGTAGATCGTGAGAATTTCTTCCCCGTGGCAGACGTGTCTCAGGCACAAATTTAAGGTGAGGAACAAGTGGTTTTGAAGAGATAAGAGATTCTATGATATTCCAAAGGAGTTCAGCAGAAAAAGATGATTTTAAAAAAAGTTCCTGACTCTAGACAAAGACATATCTCAGTGAGGAAGAAAGATTCTATGAAGAAGTTACCCAAGGAAATTAAGGATAATATCAAATTGAAATAATGGGAATGGAGTTTAAAAATTCAAGCAAAAAAATCTCTGCAAGTATACTGGCATTGGAGGAGTCTAAAGAAGGTTTACTAAGTTGATTCTTTGCGTGGAGGTATTGTCTCAGGAGGAGAGGTTGAGTAGGGTGGGCCTGTAATAGTTGGAGTTTAGAAGAATGAGAGGCAACCTTATTGAAACATAAAAGATTCTTAGGCAGTGTGACAGGGTCTCTGCTGAAAAGTGTACTGAGTAAGGGATCACCTGTTTAAGGCAGAGATGAGGAGGAATTTTTTCTTTCAGAGGGAATGAATCTATGGAATTATTTACTGCAAAGAGTTGTAGAAGCTATGTTGTTAAATATATTCAAGGTTCAGACAGATTTTTAATCAGCAAGGAAATCAGTGTTGTGAGCAAAAGGCAGGAAAGTGGATTTAGGATCATCAGATGAGCCATGATCTCATGCGCTGGTGAAGCATACTTGATGAGCCAAATGGCTTTCTTCTGCTTCAACATCTTATAGTCTTATGGAATGTTTAAGGATATATACGGTTGTAAGTCAGGAAAAGGCAGAGGGCTATTAACGTGAATTACTACAATAGATAGCAATTATCTTAGATCTGGGAGTCAAGATATAGAATTAGTTTGGGAAGAGATGAAGATTCGTAAAGTTAAGTTTCTTGTGGGAGTGATTTATAGGCCCAGTAGCAGTAATCATGCTTTCAGATGAAATATGCAAGAAGGAAAAATGGGATAGCTGCAAGCAAGGTACAGCAATAATTACGGATGATTTTCATCTGCCTATATTTCGGACAAAACAGATTGGCAAAGGTAGCCAAAATGATGAGGCCATTGGATGATTTTAGTACCGTCTCTTATCCCCACTTGCACATCCTCAATCCAATCAAAGAGCCGGCCTTAAATCTGATACAGGCTATATAGTTCTGGTAATGTACAATGTGACAGAATTAATTAATGACTTCATAGTTAAGGCGTCCCTAAGTCGAAGTAATCATAACATGATTGAATGTCATATTCAGTTTGAGGAGAGACGAGTGGGACTAGGACTAGAGACTAACTGTGAAAAATGGCAGTTATGTGGCTATGTCAATAGGGTTCGCTAAAGTGAACTGAGAAATTAGGATGCAGAATATTTTGGCAATGATTCAGTAGCAGACGTAAAGAATAAATTTCATAATTCCAGTAAGGAAGAAAGTCTCTAAGGGAAGGATACAACATGCATGGCTCTCTAAGGGAGTCAATAGTATCAAGAAAACATATATAACTGTCTCACAGATGACTGGCAAGTCAGAAGATTGGACAGAATGTAAAGAATAGCCAAACAATTAATAAGAAGGGAAAAAACAGACTACAAAGGAATGTTAGCCGGTAATGCAAAAACAGATAACCAAGTAAAATGAGGGTAATTCCACTGAAGAGTGAGTCTGGAGAATAAATGGAACATGAGGAAATGATAGGTGAATTGAACCAATATTTTGCAATTATCTTCACATTAGAAGACCCAAAAGATATTCTTACTACATGACATCAGCCAACAAATTCATTAGTGAGAATCAAAAAGTAGTCCCCAAAAAAATCAAAAGTAATACCTAAGGATATCTTAAGAGCCACCATCAAAATAAAAATATTTTGACCTCTGATCCATGTAGTTATGTTGCTCCCTACACCACGAGCTACTATTTTCCACAATAACCTTTAATATGGCACCTTGTCAAATGCTTTCTAGAAATCTAAATATAGTGCATCTAAAGGTTCTGTTTCATTTGTATTGCTTGTTACTTCCACAAAAAACTCCATTTAACTAGTCAAATATGTTTTATCTTTCACAAACGTTTGTTGATTGTACATGATTCATTAAGCACGCTAGTACCTGCTATTTTCTCCTCAGTGAAGGATTCCAGCATTTTATGACAGATGTTATGACCAGTGGCGGCTTGCTTTCTGTCTCCTGACCTTTCATGAAGTGTGAAATTACATTTGCTACTTTTCCAATCTGACAGGACCTTTCCTGAACCTAAGAAATTTTGTACAATTAAAACCAAAGCATCCGTTATCTCAGCAGCCGCTCCTTTCAAGACCCTAAAAGTAATTGTGAGGCAGGAGGAGAAGGAAGGGGGGAGTTTAAAACAATTACATTCACTGGCAAAAGAATGCTGAGAAAATTATTTTGAACAAAAAAAAAGACAAGTCTCCAATTCGAGATGGATTTCATTCTAGGGTCTTGAAAGGAGAGGCTGCTGAGATAACGGATGCTTTGGTTTTAATTGTACAAAATTTCT
>NW_025970128.1:7056-12886 GCF_021869965.1 Rhincodon typus | reverse complement strand
AAGCGAAAATCATACCCCAGACCAACGAGCCACACGCATTTGCTGCAAAATGGGGACATGATGTAATAGTGATAGTTTCGTTGGCGTGTGAATCCAGAGATCTGGATAACGTTCTGGGGACTCGGGTTCAAAACCACGGCAGATGGTGGAATTCGAATAGAATAAATATCGAGAATTAAGAATCTAATGAATACGATGAATCGGTTGTTGGAGAAACCACATCTGGTTCACTAATGCCCTTTAGGTAAGGAAACTGCCATCTTTTCCTGGTCTGGCCGACCTGTGAGTCCAGACCCACAGGCAATATGGTTGACCATGTGTCTGAGTAATTGGGGATGGGCAATAAATGCTGGCCTAGTCAATGACGCCGTCATCCCGTGAATGAATATCCTATGAACGAATTTTAAAAATAATACTCGCCACATAGATCCTGAGGGATCTCAGGCTGAACTCAATCTCAACAAAATCAGACCACCTCAGTGAAGAGTGAAGCAAGATACAGAACTCCAGGGATCGCCTGTAATTGGAACGCGAGACCTGTTCCTATTTACTCCATCCACATGGAACAGAACTATATCCCGAGACCAATGAACCAGCAACAGCTCAGATCCGTTAACACTGAAGCAGCACTGAGTTTTAACAACAGCTTCTTCCCATTCTGAACCCCCGCTCCAAGGAGGCTGTGTTAGCACTATTCCCCCGGGGCAACGCTGTCTCCATTGACGGCTGGAGGAAACAATCTTTCACTGGCAGGCCGTGCTGGAGGAGAACAACACGAATGCGCTCTTCAGCTCCCTGCCAAACATGGACTTGCAGGACAGGGGAGGGGTGTGGTGGGAGTGGGAGGTATGGAAAGTGTGGAAGGCTGTGCAAAAGGGAGATTGTGCATGCAGAGAAACTAAAATTCTGTTCGGAACCTTGTCCAAATTACCACATCTGACACAGCGCGAAAAATTCAGAGTTGTTGGGAAAGATAGAATCTCTCCCAATCATGGGGATCTGTGTCTGTGTCGTTCTCAATGTCGCAGGAAGGGCGCAGCTGTCTGATTCAGATGGGGTGCGACTGAAGGAAGTCCTGTCTCTCAGACACACTGCACCTGATGTGTATAAATTTCAGCATTTTCCCCAGCTCACAGAATCGATTTTGTTATTCAAATAATCCCAGAGCGACAGAGAACGGGGCAATGCAATTCATTTTCACAGCTCCTGTAGAGAAGTGGAATGTGTGAGAGCGGACAATCTTTACTAGTGCATAGTTTCAGCATTGACAACCTTGGCCCGTGTGGCAATAAAATCAGTTTGAGAGATTGATTCAAATACAGATAGCAGGAAACAGGTGAGACGGTTTATCGTGTGCCTGAAAGCCAGTAAATCCTCCCTGTGTCCTTCCTAACGTCTTCATATCCCAGTAAACCCAGTTCGTGTCTTTTATAATGTTTTTATATCCAAGTAAATGCTATCCATGTTTGTTCTAATACCTTATATCCCAGTAAACCCTGACTTGTGAAAGGATGCTGGGCCGCTCAACCCAAATTCAATGCATCAATTTTCTCCCCTGTGCTGTGCAATTTCATTAGTGCTGCAGAAAGGGTCTTTGCAGCTCCAGCAGTCCCATCTGCATCGGTTTGCTCGGTGTCTCCCTCAGCTTCCAGCTTCCTGCTTCCTGCGAACACTTCAATTCGGAACAAACGTGTCAATGTACTTTCATTCCACACGGACACAAGTCGCAAACATCAAGCCCGCCTCGCCGTTCACTGAGATCATGAATGACCTTTTGCTTCGACATCATGTTTCTGCACTATCCCCTGAGCTCTTGATGATTTTAACCTGTAGCAATCTATCAATGTCAGTCTTTTACAGACTCATTACAGACATTCATAACCTCTGGAGCCACGAATTGCTAAGATTCTGCCCATTCTGACTTCCCTAATATCAGTCCACTCTTTAGTAAGTATGCCTATTGCGTGTCTGGAGGTCTCTCGCGCTACTTGTCTTCTGCTTTTCGTGTAGTCTGTTGTATGGCGTTGCAATCGTATAGTTGTTGGATTTTGCGTTATGGTCACAGTAACCTTTGTCATCACTGTTGTTCCATTTTTTTTCCCCCTTAGCGTGTTTTAAAGGAACACAGTAAGGGATCAATTAATATTGCAAGAAGACACACAGAAAGAGGCGTGTGAAATGCGAGATTGTTAAATCAAAACTCATCCTGAGCGGCTTTTATTAAAATGGACCATTATTTCTTGGAGCATCAGGCTCAGGAAAATGCACAGAGCGATGTTAAACAAAATGGACTTCGTTCGAAAAGGCCAGTTTTATGGCGTTCTGCATTGATCAGCTCATTTGTGAGTTTTGCCTCATTTTAGATTTTGGAGTCGTCTGCCCCGTTCACAATTCCGTCATTAACAAATGTCCAGGAAAGGGGTGGTCCCAGTACTGGCTCCTGATTTCTTGTCTTCAGTTTTGCCAAATCTCCGAGCAGCTTTCTGAAAACGCAGCTCCGCGAAATGAGGTCGGACTACGTGAAGTAGGGATGGGGCAGAGCTACCAGTGCAGGGAACACGACAAGGGAATACCTCAAAGGGAAAACAAATGTTTCAGAATGCACGCAATCCGACTCTGATGTTTCGTGAATGTTGTGATTCTTCGTGAAATCCGAGTTCGAACAGAATGTGGGAAGTTACACAAGGTTATGTTACAGAACATCAGTGGTGGTCTTTTGACATCATCCTCGAATGCACGTGTCACATGCCAGATGAAAAGCCCAATACTTATCTGAAAGCCCAGTACTCGATGCTAGCAGAATGGTGCAGTGCGAGCATGCTGCGCCCGTTAGGTTAAAAATCACTAGATCGAAACCACCCTGTGATTTTTAGGAGCTCCGCGTTGCGGTGTGCATGTATTGATCGCTGCCAGTGTCCTTCCGGCACAGAGCTGCAGTATGCTGCATTTTGCTCAACTTCCCGTAACTCCATGTGTCAGAAATAATTGTCTCATATTGATACACATCAGCTGCAGTGTGTTCCACGCACAGGACGCCCTGCAGGAATTGCCCACGCTGTTTCGGACAGCAGCGTCCTCCCGGTGAAATGAGAAGTCATGAACGACAAGAGGGTCAGTATGTCGGAGACAGCATCAAGGCACAGGCGCAGTTCAGCATTATTCGGACAGTTGTCAACTTTTGTAAATATCTCAGAGAGATACAAGCGACAGACAGTCCCCGTGGACTCGATGGGCTGAACGGCTTCTTCCTGCACGGGAATGACATCATGGGTTTATGACGTCACTCTCCCTCTCTCTGTGACGCGGCGATGCCGGTGAAAAGTGTCACTTCACCTGATGGAGGAGCAGCGCTGTGAAAGCGTGTGATTTCACATAAACCTGTTGGACTATAACCTGGTGTCATGTGACTTCTGATTTTGTTCACTGTCTCTGTGACAGAGCAGGCGAGTGAGAAACAATGGCTCATTTTTAACCCTCCCTTCCGCTTTGAACTGTCTGTAGGTCCGCAGCTCAGGGACGTTGGGGATGACTCTCAGTGAGTGAGAGTTTCACTCGGATTCTCTTAATCTGGGACTGTTGGTGTCAGATATTAACCCCTGCCCGGTCGTAACAAAGCAACCGACGTCCGCGTTGCAAAAGACTTTCTGCAAGATTGCTGCGTGAAGTCGAATCTTGAAAATCAAACAGGCTGCACAGAAAGATCCCGTATTAAGTTTCTAAAGGGAATAGTCTCCAGTTTCGACTTCTCTCTTTTCTAGCTGTTCTACATCCTTCTCTCTGTCTCTGATTAATGCCATTTGATGAAAGTTCCCAATAGTGGTTTATAATTTCTTGACGTCTGATTCTGCCTCTTCTGCTTCTTCAACCTTCCAGTGTTCAAGAAGGAGCTGCAAAACGTATACCATCCCCAAGCACTACCTGCCCGTGGAGGGAAATGGTTTGATCCATCTGCCATTGAAGACAGCCCAGTGCTCGGGGAAAGGAGAAAATAACTGCAGCCCGGGAGCAGGGGCAGAATGGTAGAAAGCTGTTCATTGTTGCTTTCACTGCCTGAGCTGAGATTTTTAAAATGCAAGCAGCCTGTTCAAAGATATTATTACACACCTCTGGAGCATATAGAACTTGAAACCGGTCTCCAACATCCAAAGATCACTGTATGAGAGTCAACTAGGTTACAACGGAAAGCTGATGCTCGATGAAACTGTTCGTTGGTGTAGAGTGTGAGGGTCGTTGATGAGGCTGTGAGAGGTCCCGCGTTTAAATCCCGCTTGAGCCCTTGTTATCTGTAGCTGCGTCCTCTCTTCGCTGTTTGACGTCTTTTCGCGAAAATCTTTGGGAGTGTGTGAACGTGGTTCATTATGAAATCTAAGACCGTCTGAGATCCCAAAGGATCTTTGCAGTGAAAATCTCACATTCGGAGAAGACGGAATCGAACTGTTACTCACCCTGGTCAATGGAAAGAATTTCTCACTATCACCTCAATCAAACTGCCCAAGCCCACCCATAACATGAAAAACAACGCGAAATTTGTTCGTTGGAAGGCGAAACATGGGAAGGAAACAACATAGAAAACCCAGTCTCCAGCTTCGGGAATCTTCAAAGGTCTTTGTGAACCAGACTCGGGGCAGAGTGAAGGGTGAACAGTCTGAATGAGCAGAGCCAGTCAAGGCATCTTCCCCATCTTTGTGACGCTGGAGCATTGACTCTGATGTTCTCGGTGTCACTACCCGATCTAAGACGTTGAAATAATCAGGATTCTTTGAAAAGATCAGGAATTCAAACAGGATCTCTGCGGCAATGCAATCAGATACTTGGGGACAGACAAAAAATGGAAAGGCACGAAGAGAGATGGCCCGGGGTTCAGGAGAGCTGTTTCCCGGTGACATGGATGTCTCTGCAGGGGGTGGGATCAGACTGTTTCCATGTTTCCACAATAAATGTCACGGAATCTATTTTTAAGAGGAAAATTGGCAAAGGACAGTTGTTCTTCTTGTAAAGTAACAATCAATCTGAAACTCACGGAATCATATCTTACAGACAATGTCCTAGATTCACCATCCCCATCCAAGGATATGTCCTGTTCCACCTTCATGACAGACCCAGCATAGGTGGCGGCACAATGTAACATATTCGAGGAAATTAACTTGGAGTTCTCAACGTGGCATCCTGGTCCCATTCAGTCTCAGGCCATCCAGTTTAACATGGACAAGGAAACGGTCTGCTGATTCCCGCCTACTGTTCTCTCTCGGCTGATGAGTCCGTAGTCCTCCATGTTGAACAGCGCTTGGATGGAATACTGAGGCTGGTAAGAATGAACTCTGCATTGGCGATTTCAATGTCCATCACTCAGAGTGGCTCGGCAGCAGCTGGTCAGGTCCCAAATCATAGTTGTTCGATTGGTCCTGCAGGTGGTGAGAGAACCAAGAAGAGGGAAGACATGCTTGATCTCATCCTCACCAATCTGTCCTCAGCAGACACATCTGTCCATGACAGTAACGGCAGGAGGTGACCAAAATATAGTTATTGAGGGGACGATGTCTTGCCTTCACATTGTGCATGCCACCCATTGCGTTACATGGCACTGTCGCCGTGCTAAATGAGACAGACTGCAAATAGATCTAGAACTCAGCTTAGGCATCCATGCGGGGGTGTGGACGATCAAAAGCAGCAGAATGGGACTTCAAAGAAGCCGCAGTTATTGCTTGTCGCTGGTAGAAGATAATTGGAGTGTGTGGGTTTAGAATATTAATCGTCTTGTGCTTGTGGTTTTGAGTTAAACCGAGAGCTCCGTAGATTTTTCACAAATTATGTATAGGTGTACGTTCGGTTA
>NW_025970128.1:5544-6556 GCF_021869965.1 Rhincodon typus | reverse complement strand
GTTTCCTTGTCCATGTTAAACTGGATGGCCTGAGACTGAATGGGACCAGGATGCCACGTTGAGAACTCCAAGTTAATTTCCTCGAATATGTTACATTGTGCCGCCACCTATGCTGGGTCTGTCATGAAGGTGGAACAGGACATATCCTTGGATGGGGATGGTGAATCTAGGACATTGTCTATAAGATATGATTCCGTCAGTTTCAGATTGATTGTTACTTTACAAGAAAAACAACTGTCCTTTGCCAATTTTCCTCTTAAAAATAGATTCCGTGACATTTATTGTGGAAACATGGAAACAGTCTGATCCCACCCCCTGCAGAGACATCCATGTCACCGGGAAACAGCTCTCCTGAACCCCGGGCCATCTCTCTTCGTGCCTTTCCATTTTTTGTCTGTCCCCAAGTATCTGATTGCATTGCCGCAGAGATCCTGTTTGAATTCCTGATCTTTTCAAAGAATCCTGATTATTTCAACGTCTTAGATCGGGTAATGACACCGAGAACATCAGAGTCAATGCTCCAGCGTCATAAAGATGGGGAAGATGCCTTGACTGGCTCTGCTCATTCAGACTGTTCACCCTTCACTCTGCCCCGAGTCTGGTTCACAAAGAGCTTTGAAAGATTCCCGAAGCTGGAGACTGGGTTTTCTATGTTGTTTCCTTCCCATGTTTCGCCTTCCAACGAACAAATTTCGCGTTGTTTTTCATGTTATGGGTGGGCTTGGGCAGTTTGATTGAGGTGATAGTGAGAAATTCTTTCCACTGACCAGGATGAGTAACAGTTCGATTCCGTCTTCTCCGAATGTGAGATTTTCACTGCAAAGACCCTTTGGGATCTCAGACGGTCTTAGATTTCATAATGAACCACGTTCACACATTCCCAAAGATTTTCGCGAAAAGACGTCAAACAGCGAAGAGAGGACGCAGCTACAGATAACAAGGGCTCAAGCGGGATTTAAACGCGGGACCTCTCACAGCCTCATCAACGACCCTCACACTCTACACCAACGAA
>NW_025970128.1:3039-5044 GCF_021869965.1 Rhincodon typus | reverse complement strand
TGACGGGGAGATGCCGGTGAAAAGTGTCACTTCACCTGATGGAGGAGAAGCGCTGTGAAAGTGTGTGATTTCACATAAACCTGTGGACTATAACCTGGTGTCGTGTGACTTCTGTCTTTGTTCACGTTTTCTGTGACAGAACGAGTGAAAAACAATGGCTCATTTTTAACCCTCCCTTCCGCTTTGAACTGTCTGTAGCTCCGCAGCTCAGGGACGTTGGGGATGACTCTCAGTGAGTGAGTGTTTCACTCGGATTCTCTTAATCTGGGACTGTTGGGGTCAGATATTAACCCCTGTCCGGTCGTAACAAAGAAACCGACGTCCGCGTTGCAAAAGACTTTCTGCAAGATTGCTGCGTGAAGTCGAATCCTGAAAATCAAACAGGCTGCACAGAAAGATCCCGTATTAAGTTTCTAAAGGGAATAGTCTCCAGTTTCGACTTCTCTCTTTTCTAGCTGCTCTGCATCCTTCTCTCTGTCTCTGATTAATGCCATTTGATGAAAGTTCCCAATCGTGGTTTATAACTTCTTGACGTCTGATTCTGCCTCTTCTGCTTCTTCACCCTTCCAGTGTTCAAGAAGGAGCTGCAAAACGTATACCATCCCCAAGCGCTACCTGCCCGTGGAGGGAAATGGTTTGATCCATCTGCCATTGAAGACAGCCCAGTGCTCGGGGAAAGGAGAAAATAACTGCAGCCCGGGAGCAGGGGCAGAATGGTAGAAAGCTGTTCATTGTTGCTTTCACTGCCTGAGCTGAGATTTTTAAAATGTAAGCAGCCTGTTCAAAGATATTATTGCACACCTCTGGAGCATATAGAACTTGAAACCGGTCTCCAACATCCAAAGATCACTGTATGAGGGTCAACTAGCTTACAACAGAAAGCTGATGCTCGATGAAACTGTTCGTTGGTGTAGAGTGTGAGGGTCGTTGATGAGGCTGTGAGAGGTCCCGCGTTTAAATCCCGCTTGAGCCCTTGTTATCTGTAGCTGCGTCCTCTCTTCGCTGTTTGACGTCTTTTCGCGAAAATCTTTGGGAGTGTGTGAACGTGGTTCATTATGAAATCTAAGACCGTCTGAGATCCCAAAGGGTCTTTGCAGTGAAAATCTCACATTCGGAGAAGACGGAATCGAACTGTTACTCACCCTGGTCAGTGGAAAGAATTTCTCACTATCACCTCAATCAAACTGCCCAAGCCCACCCATAACATGAAAAACAACGCGAAATTTGTTCGTTGGAAGGCGAAACATGGGAAGGAAACAACATAGAAAACCCAGTCTCCAGCTTCGGGAATCTTTCAAAGGTCTTTGTGAACCAGACTCGGGGCAGAGTGAAGGGTGAACAGTCTGAATGAGCAGAGCCAGTCAAGACATCTTCCCCATCTTTATGACGCTGGAGCATTGACTCTGATGTTCTCGGTGTCATTACCCGATCTAAGAGGTTGAAATAATCAGGATTCTTTGAAAAGATCAGGAATTCAAACAGGATCTCTGCGGCAATGCAATCAGATACTTGGGGACAGACAAAAAATGGAAAGGCACGAAGAGAGATGGCCCGGGGTTCAGGAGAGCTGTTTCCCAGTGACACGGATGTCTCTGCAGGGGGTGGGATCAGACTGTTTCCATGTTTCCACAATAAATGTCACGGAATCTATTTTTAAGAGGAAAATTGGCAAAGAGCAGTTGTTTTTCTTGTAAAGTAACAATCAATCTGAAACTCACGGAATCATATCTTATAAACAATGTCCTAGATTCACCATCCCCATCCAAGGATATGTCCTGTTCCACCTTCATGACAGACCCAGCATAGGTGGCGGCACAATGTAACATATTCGAGGAAATTAACTTGGAGTTCTCAACGTGGCATCCTGGTCCCATTCAGTCTCAGGCCATCCAGTTTAACACGGACAAGGAAACCGTCTGCTGATTCCCGCCGACTCTTCTCTCTCGGCTGATGAATCCGTAGTCCTCCATGTTGAACAGCGCTTGGATGGAATACTGAGGCTGGT
>NW_025970128.1:2332-2539 GCF_021869965.1 Rhincodon typus | reverse complement strand
CCTTCCAGTGTTCAAGAAGGAGCTGCAAAACGTATACCATCCCCAAGCACTACCTGCACGTGGAGGGAAATGGTTTGATCCATCTGCCATTGAAGACAGCCCAGTGCTCGGGGAAAGGAGAAAATAACTGCAGCCCGGGAGCAGGGGCAGAATGGTAGAAAGCTGTTCATTGTTGCTTTCACTGCCTGAGCTGAGATTTTTAAAATG
>NW_025970128.1:1645-2322 GCF_021869965.1 Rhincodon typus | reverse complement strand
TTCTCTCTCGGCTGATGAATCCGTAGTCCTCCATGTTGAACAGCGCTTGGATGGAATACTGAGGCTGGTAAGAATGAATTCTGCATTGGCGATTTCAATGTCCATCACTAAGAGTGGCTCGGTAGCAGCTGGTCAGATCCCAAATCATAGTTGTTCGATTGGTCCTGCAGGTGGTGAGAGAACCAAGAAGAGGGAAAACACGCTTGATCTCATCCTCACCAATCTGTCCTCAGCAGACACATCTGTCCATGACAGTAACGGCAGTAGGTGACCAAAATATAATTCTTGAGGGGACGATGTCTCGCCTTCACATTGTGCATGCCACCCATTGCGTTACATGGCACTGTCGCCGTGCTAAATGAGACAGACTGCAAATAGATCTAGAACTCAGTTTAGGCATCCATGCGGGGGTGTGGACGATCAAAAGCAGCAGAATGGGACTTCAAAGAAGCCGCAGTTATTGCTTGTCGCTGGTAGAAGATAATTGGAGTGTGTGGGTTTAGAATATTAATCGTCTTGTGCTTGTGGTTTTGAGTTAAACCGAGAGCTCCGTAGATTTTTCACAAATTATGTATAGGTGTACGTTCGGTTAGTTTTTTTCATGTTGAGTTTGAAAGAATATTGGTATAAGATTCCTGGGCCTGAATGTACTGGATATCCACAGAATGTTCAATGAT
>NW_025970128.1:0-1145 GCF_021869965.1 Rhincodon typus | reverse complement strand
AATCAGCAGACGGTTTCCTTGTCCATGTTAAACTGGATGGCCTGAGATTGAATGGGACCAGGATGCCACGTTGAGAACTCCAAGTTAATTTCCTCGAATATGTTACATTGTGCCGCCACCTATGCTGGGTCTGTCATGAAGGTGGAACAGGACATATCCTTGGATGGGGATGGTGAATCTAGGACATTGTCTATAAGATATGATTCCGTGAGTTTCAGATTGATTGTTACTTTACAAGAAGAACAACTGTCCTTTGCCAATTTTCCTCTTAAAAATAGATTCCGTGACATTTATTGTCGAAACATGGAAACAGTCTGATCCCACCCCTTGCAGAGACATCCATGTCACCGGGAAACAGCTCTCCTGAACCCCGGGCCATCTCTCTTCGTGCCTTTCCATTTTTTGTCTGTCCCCAAGTATCTGATTGCATTGCCGCAGAGATCCTGTTTGAATTCCTGATCTTTTCAAAGAATCCTGATTATTTCAACGTCTTAGATCGGGTAGTGACACCGAGAACATCAGAGTCAATGCTCCAGCGTCACAAAGATGGGGAAGATGCCTTGACTGGCTCTGCTCATTCAGACTGTTCACCCTTCACTCTGCCCCGAGTCTGGTTCACAAAGACCTTTGAAGATTCCCGAAGCTGGAGACTGGGTTTTCTATGTTGTTTCCTTCCCATGTTTCGCCTTCCAACGAACAAATTTCGCGTTGTTTTTCATGTTATGGGTGGGCTTGGGCAGTTTGATTGAGGTGATAGTGAGAAATTCTTTCCATTGACCAGGGTGAGTAACAGTTCGATTCCGTCTTCTCCGAATGTGAGATTTTCACTGCAAAGACCCTTTGGGATCTCAGACGGTCTTAGATTTCATAATGAACCACGTTCACACACTCCCAAAGATTTTCGCGAAAAGACGTCAAACAGCGAAGAGAGGACGCAGCGACAGATAACAAGGGCTCAAGCGGGATTTAAACGCGGGACCTCTCACAGCCTCATCAACGACCCTCACACTCTACACCAACGAAGAGTTTCATCGAGCATCAGCTTTCCGTTGTAACCTCGTTGACTCTCATACAGTGATCTTTGGATGTTGGAGACCGGTTTCAAGTTCTATATGCTCCAGAGGTGTGTAATAATATCTTTGAAC
>NW_025970127.1:0-12890 GCF_021869965.1 Rhincodon typus | reverse complement strand
CACACACACACACACTCTCTCTCCCACACACACACACACACACACTCTCTCTCGCTTGCTCACACACACACACAAACACACATTCTCTCTCTCTCTCTCTCACGCACACAATTGGAACAAACAGTCTAGAACTATGAGAAAAGAACGAACTGGGAGGCTATTTCAGACGAGATTTGAAGTAGGTTTTTGTTCAGGTAACCAAGAGCTTGGACAGAAAGGTGGGGAGAAGGGGGAAGAGAGAGACAGATGATGCTTGGGGATAAAATTCCAGATCTTGAGGACTGAGGCAGCAGGGGGTAAACCTGTCAATGGTGGAGTGATTGAACTGGATACTCGAGATGATTGAACAGAGAGAGCTCAGAGATTTTTTTAGCTCATTCATGGGACATTCCCAAGAAAGCCGAGTGCCTGGAGGGTAAGAAAGAGAATCTGTAACACAGGAGGGTGCAGGAATGTGAACGAATGTCCCTTTAATAATGATCAGGTGACTGATAATTTATTTTGCTTTTTGCTAGGGAACGGAGGAGGAGGTGGAGGTGGAGGTGGTGGTGGTTGGGGGGACGTATCCATGGCGACGGCAGGCAACTCCACCTTCCAGCCGAGCCACCGGAGAACACCCTCGGAGGCTGAGCGCTGGTTGCAAGAGGTGGCGAAGACAGCGAGAGCCCAACAGCAGCAGACCTTACCCCCTCTGGCTCCCACCGCCATGCCAGTTCCCACGGGCCTCCCAGCCTCGGCGACGCCATTCGTCGGCACGGCCGCCCCAGTCAACCTGTTTGGACCACCGCCGGCCTTTGCGACCTACGCCCCTGGCCTGACCAATGGGTCCCCGTCCCCTTACCCGGCCCCCAGCGTACCGGTGGTGGGAATCACGCCCTCGCAAATGGTGGCCAACGTCTTCGGCAGCGCCCAGCAGGCCCCCCTTAGCAACCAGGGCTTCTCCAGCAGGGCTGCCCCCTTCGCGCCTGCTTTCGGCATCACCGCCTCATCCACCGCAGCCGCCTCATCTCCCGCCGCCGCGGCCCACCACCAGCCCAGGCCCCCTCGGTCTCTCGGTGGGGCTCCGGTCCCGAGCCAGTCAGGAGTCACCATGGGCCCTGGGGCCTGGCCCCCTGAACCCATGGGCCAGGAGGCTGACCAGTTCGAGGCCCAGTGGGCCGCTTTGGAGACCAAGTCCCAGGCCCGGCTTGGAGCCACTCTACCAACCAACCCCTTTTCTACCGACTTACAGAAAACATTCGAGATCCAGCTATAAAGGAGCGAGAGGATGCGTTTTTATTTTCTAAAAACAGAAAAAAAAATGAAGAAGAGACTCTTTGAACTGAGCTGTATAACCACTAAGAAACATTTGTATTTTTCGTTTGAGAAGTGCCACGGTTGATGTGGTGATGGAGAGAGAGAGAGGAGGCTTCGGTTTGTTCTCTAACCTGAATATGTCGTCGTATTGGGTCATTCTGGTTTGTGGGTGGATTCCGTGGATGCCCTTCTCTGCCAGGGAGTGGGGAACAGGCATTGTGGGCAACTGAAGGGTGGGTTCAATCTGACCCAGTAGCATCCAGACACCTCCCACCCCTCATCCCCCAATCCCGTCCTGAGACACCCAATGTAGAGAGTCAGAGCGGGAAACAATGACATACAGAGGGTTTGAACACGAACCTGGACACACAGACAAAGCATTCCTGACTCGACCCCACCCCCGTCCCAATCTCATCCCCTTCCTAGATCTCATTCTCCCTCACCCCCATCCCAATTCCCCCACCGGCTTACTCCACTCCCTCCATGACCCCACCCCACCATCCCTATCCGAACCCCTCCAACATTTCTTTTCCAAACTCCCCCCAACTCTTTCTCAACCTCTCCATGAACACATTCCACCCCCCCTTGCCCCAATCCCACCCCCTCCACCATCTCATTCCACCCCCCTCCACAACGCCAACCCCTTCACCCCCATCTCAAACCCTCCACCACCTCATCTCCACCCCTGTCCCCACCTCACCCCCTCTGCCATCTCATACCAACGCCCTCACCCCCATCTCACCTCCTTTGCCATTTCATACCAACCCCCTAACCCCATCCCAATCCTTCCACCATCTCCATCCCACCCCTTCCAATGACCCCATACCTCCTCATCCCTATCTCAAGCCCTCTCCCCCCATCTCATCTCCACGCACTGTCCTCATCTCACACCCTCCGCCATCTCATGTCAACCCCTCACCCTCACCCTCAGCCCTTCAGTCCACTCCCCCTGCCTCCATCTCTCATCCTCTGCCATCTCATGCAACCCCATTCTCCCTCACCCCTATCCCACACCCCACCGCCCCCAGCATCTCAGTCCACTCCCCTCTACTCCTATCTCCCATTTCCAAAAAAAAAGTCCATGGGACTGGACATTGAGCCAATCAATGGGAGTACATGAGGATTTCCTTCTTTATTTAAGACTTTACATTCCATGACTATAATGCCCCTATCCCCCACCCCCCTTCACACCCTACTGGACTGGCCACCCCCTTTCATTACCATGGTTACAGCCTGGTTTTATGGGCGGGGGTACCTGGGTTTGTTGCAAATTGAAAAAATGAGGGGTCACCAGAAATGTGGAGATTATTTTCATTGTCCCAGGCGTCAGTGAATCTTTGGAGCTCTCTCCATCAAAGGGTGGGGAGCAGAGACCCTGGAATATTTTGAAGGCAGAGTGAGAAGGATTTTTGTTGATTGAGAGGTGAAAGATTATTGGGGAATAGGCAGGAAGGTGAAGGAGTCAGGTCAGCCGTTATCTTAAGGGATGGTGGAGCCTCCAGCTCTTCATTCATACATCTGTAAGTGAGGCTCAGATTTGCTTCTTTAAAGGAAAATGCAAACCAACCCTTTAGGATTGAGAGGCTCAGGGGAACAATCAGAGGAGTGGGGGGCAAATGCTGGGGGATGCGCTTCCTCCAGGAGTGCATTTGTATGGCACCATCTGCCCCTGAGGAGAGGCAGTCAGTGATGGCCGAATGAGTCAGGCAGCCAGCTACAAAGGCAGTGACACTCATCTCTCGCAGGCCAAGCATTTGGTGTGACGTGTCACCCTTCCAATAGGCTGGAACCACCCCATATACCGAATCTCGTCCGGTGGTGGGGTGGAGGCGCGGTTTGGTGCGGAATAGGCCCAGCGATGAGTTTGAAATCGCAATCGGGTCGACTTTCCCACAATGCGAGGAGCGTAATGTGCCACGTCCCCACTCCGGTCCACAAGCCGGTTCCATCAGGGACAGGTTTTCTGGGAGTTGACCCTGTTGGTGGGGAGCTAGGCCAGAGTGAGCGGGCCGATTGGCGGTTACAATACTCACTGCTGGTGGCTGATAGGATTCTGGTTTGCTGATAGGACGCTTCGCTGAAAGGGCATCGCTTCTTTTGGAAAGGGAACAGACCCACTCCCATTGCCCTCCCCGTCCCCATATCCACACGCACACACGCCCCCCCCACCCGCCCACCTGCCTAAGCTTCTGAGAACTTTGGCCTTTGGCTAGGCCCTAATGAGGTTCTCCTCCACCTCATGAAAAATTTTTCCGCCTTTGAGTTGGAATTATTTTCAAATGACCCCCACACCAAACCCCTCAATTATTTGCAGACAGTGTGAGGAGCGAGGTAAGCTGGGTGTCAAGTCCCCCATCGAGGGCTGGAGTGAGCTTCTTTAGAGCTACCTGGAAGCAGTAGTTTATTTCTTTCTCAGGGACAAAGATGGAAGTTGCTGGAAAAACTCAGCAGACCTGGCAGCGCCTGCGGAGAGAAAATCAGAGTTTTGGGTCCGCTGACCCTTCCTCAGAGAACGGACCTTTCTGAGGAAAGGTCACTGAACCCGAAACTCTGATTTTCTCTCCACGGGCGCTGCCAGGCCGGCTGAGCTTTTCCAGCAACTTCCACTTCTGTCCCTGATTTACAGCATAGGCAGTTTTTTTTTGTTTATTTCTTTCTGTTGGAACAGACTGAGAGAGGAGGAGTCCTGATGTCACTGGACTCATAATCCAGAACGTCAATGTTCTGGACATGAGAGAATAAATCCCAACAGGCCAGGTGATGAAATTTGCTTTTGGTAAACTGAATCACTTAAAAAATGCTGGTCTAATGTACTGACGGTCAATTTCTGTTCTTTTAAAAAAAAAGTCTGGTTCACTAATGTCCAGAAATCTGCCATCCTTACCTGGTCTGGCCTACACGTGACACCAGACCCACAGTGATGGACTCTGAGCTGCTCTCTCTGAGCAATCAGGGATGGGCAACAAATGTTAGCCTCACCAGTGATGCCCTCATCCTGTGAGTTCACAAAAAGATGATTGTAGTCCCACCATTTTAGAATAGAATAGAATCTCTGCAGTGTGGAAGCAGGCCATTCAGCCCATTGAGTCCACACCGACCCTCTGAAGACCATCCCACCCAGACCTCTACCCTATCCCTGTAACCCTGCATGGCTAACTTACCCAGCCTGGGCATCCCTGGACACTATGGGTAATTTAGCATGGCCAATCCACCCTAACCTGCACATCTTTGGACTGTGGGAGGAAACTGGAGCAAACACACACAGACAGTTGCCTGAGGGTGGAATTGAACCCAGGTTCCCAGCGCTGTGGGGTAGCAGTGCTAACCACCGAGCCACCGTGCTGTGGGATTGTTCTATCTTTGCACTTTTATTTGAAGTTGTGTTTGTTCTACGGGATCAGAGAGAGAGAGAGGTTTCCCCTCTCCAGTCTGACCAGTTGTTGCCTGTAGCTAGTGGTACACCCCCCAGTCAACCCCAACAAATCTCAGTGACATGTCGCTGGTGATCATTTCCCAGCATATTGTCTCTATCCTTCCTCCCTAACCCTATCCCTAATGCTAACGCTAACCCTGACCCTGATCCTGACCCTGACCCTGACCCTGACCCTGACCCTGATCCTGATCCTGACCGTAACCCTAACCCCAGCTAAGTCCCATTGCTGCTTCCGTAGATCCCTGTTGAAGCGGGAGTGCAGAGGATGGGTTCTCTTCTTGACAAATGATAAACCAAAGCTACCTTCCAATCCATCACCGCAAAGACCAGCTTGCTCCACTCGAGCAAGTACATTGACCATCAGGATTTTCTGGGAAATTCAGTCTGTTGTTCCACTTTGGGGGAGGGTGTGATGGATGGTCAACAGCTCATTACCAAGTCTGCCCTGAACCCTTTTTAAATTTCTGGGCATTAAATATCTCCACCCACAATCCATTAGCCGGTATTAATGTTGGGGGTAGGGGGCACCAGTTAGTGGCAGCTCACATCTTGTTACAGAAAGATTACTGGAAGAGCAATATGCCAAATGGCCTGATTATTTTGAGATAGTCATTTAACTAAAGTCAGTTTTATTTCGGTAGCTCCCCATCCTGTGATGCTGACTCTCACTGAGGTGGTCTGCTCTTCAGGGAGGGTCGGTGCAGACTCGATGGGCCGCATGGCCTGCCTCTACCATACTATCACCTACATGTGCAGGTCAACAACCAGGACCTTCCCTCTAACCAAGCGGAGCCTGATCTGGGTGTAAAGGGCTAGTATTGGGCCCAATGGCCTTCCTAAACCACAGTCTGTGTTCTTTCCCACCCAGGAAAGGAGGGGGAGGTTGTGTGGTAGGAGAAAGGGGGTGAGCTGTTCTGTTGTAGAATATACAAGTCTAGTCTAGTCTGAACACACCAGTGTGTCACTGAGCCATTGTACCTCATCTGGGGGCATTTTTGTTTTATTCACTCATGGGATGAGGGCATCACTGGCTAGGCCAGCATTTATTGCCCAGAGGGCAGTTCAGAGTCAACCACATTGCTGTGGGTCTGGAGTCACATGTAGGCCAGACCAGGTAAGGATGGCAGTTTCGTTCCCTAAAGGGGCATTAGTGACCAGATGGGTTTTTTCTCTCTCTCTCTCCCCTCCCCCCCAACTCCTTTTTATTTTAAATTATTGAATTCAAATTCCACCATCTGCCGTGGCGGGATTCGAACCCGGGTTCCCAGGACATTACCTGGGTCTCTGGATTAACAGTCCAGCGATAATACCACTAGGTCAGCGCATTGCATAGGAGCCAGCTGTGATCGAAAAGGAGATTGGCGCCTGGTTGTTTTACATTCCTTAAAGGAATAGTGCTCAGCAAGCAGTCACCCCTAACATTTCCAATATTTTGATTTCTCTTGCAATTTTATCAGAAATCTTACGTTCCTGCCTCGACCTGTTCCTTGTGAAGTTGCCTGTTGTTGGGTCGTATCGCTGACTTTGGCCCCTTCCTGTCTTTGCTGCCAAATGACCCCGCCCTCCCTCCCCAACTCCTGAGTAAACCTAGTCGCAAATAGGACCATGGTACTTGCCAGACCTTCCAGTCCCACTCTGTAGGTTATTCCGAGGCTTCCTTAGCGACACAAAAGGCAAAATCTCAACATTGTGCCGACTCTCCAGGGCTGGCTCAGGGAGACTTAAACCAGTGATGGATATGCAGGATTATTTTTCCTAGTTTGCGAGGAACTATTTATTTATTTCATCTCCTTTCCGTTCTGGACAAAGTCCAAAACTGGACCCCCCCGCTGTCCAAAAGACTGAAATCCTCGGTCGTGACAACAACAACTGCATTCTTGTAGCACACTTTGCTGTGGAATCGTTTTCAGGCGCCCCGCGAGGGCCCCATGTGATGCCAAAACCAGAAACGGAGACACCGAGAGATTGGTTAGAATGGGGTTTAAGGAGTGTCTCAAAAGGGGGGAGGTTTAGAGACGGAATCCCACATCCGAGATCCCCCCCCCCCCCCCCCCACCCTGTAGCTGAAGGTCCAGCTGCCAACGGTGGAAAATTTGCTGGCAGGGACACTCAAGAGGCCACAAGTGGAGGAGGATACAAAGAGGGTGTAGGGACCAAAGGCCACAGACAGAATTTTAAAACATCAAGTTTTATGAAACAGCTGGATGCAGATTGACTGCACGACGAAAACTTCATAGAGTCACACAGCACGGAAACAGACCCTTCGGCCCAACCAGTCCGTGCCGAACATAATCCCTAACTAAACTAGTCCCGCCTGCCTGCTTCTGGCCCATATCCCTCCAAACCTTCCCTATTCATATATCCATCCAAATATCTTCTCAACATTGTAACTGTACCCACATCCATCACTTCCTCAGGAAGTTTATTCCACACCAAAACCACCCTCTGTGTAAAAAAAAATTGCCCCTCATGTCTTTTTTAAATCTCTCACCTTAAAAATGTGCCCCCTAGTCTTGAAAACCCCTATCCTAGGGAAAAGACACCTACCATTAACCCTACCTACACCCCTCATGATTTTATAAACCTTTATAAGGTCACCCTCAACCTCCTACACTCCAGTGAAAGAAGTCCCAGCCTCTCCTTATAACTCAAACCCTCCATCCCCAGCAACATCCTGGTAAATCTCTTCTGAACCCTCTCCAGCTTCTTAATGCCCTTCCTATAACTGGGCGACTGGGATTGGACACAGTGCTCCAGATCTTCCGTTCAGCTTTAAAAAAGACTCTGAATTTAGCTCTCAAGACCTTGATTTAATTAATGCCTTGTCCGACCTTCCCAAATTCCCAGTAAATGTCCTTCTGATTATGGATTGCTGCTTCCTGCTGACAGCAGACATGGACCTGCCCTGCATGATCTAACATTTAAATTATTGAGTAAATGTAAGGGCCGCTGGTATGAATGAAAATGTTATGAAATGAGGTTGGTCGCCATAGTTACATGGATAAGGCTAAAATCTGCCTCTTGGCAGTCTCTGACTGTAAAAGGTCTTTAGTGTTTGAACCGGCACTGTGCATATTTTACCTGGATCAATTTATCCGTTCCCTGACCTATTTAGAAAAACCTAAGCTCCAGTGCTGTAACAAGCGATGGCCTGTTGCTGTTGTTCAGTTCAATCATACCCAGAAGCAACAAGATTCTGCTTCCACCAATCGTTGTACTAATGGTGAAAGCAGCCTCTGCCCAGATCTGCCATGACCCCAGGTGATCCTCCACCCCTCCCTTTCTCTACAATGGGATCGTACAAGTGACCAACAATCTCAAAAGTCTCCTCCTCCATTGTGAATCAGATTTTCCAAAAAGCTTGGTCCAAGCGGTTATTGTGCCTCCCTGGAGCTGGTGGGATTCGAACCTGGGTTGCGTGGCCCAGAGATAGGGGGCTCTATCCCTGTGCTACAAGAACTCCAGAGGTAGAGCAGGGGACACTGCATCTGCCCCACAAAAGACCCTGGTCCCAAGCCTGGAAGCTAATATCAATGGATTTGCAGCTAATTTGGAAAGTGAATAGAGGCACTCTGGTAGGATGCTTTCCGTAGGGTTGATGTGGACGCGATG
The DNA here is from genome assembly GCF_021869965.1 of Rhincodon typus. Taxonomy (NCBI): domain Eukaryota; kingdom Metazoa; phylum Chordata; class Chondrichthyes; order Orectolobiformes; family Rhincodontidae; genus Rhincodon; species Rhincodon typus. The sequence goes on along the minus strand of NW_025970127.1, from coordinate 4,549 downwards.
GGCTGAATAGCCTGCTTCCTTCAAAGTGTTAGTGTGGACGCGATGGGCCGAATAGCCTGCTTCCACACTGTAGGGATTCTATGACTCGCAATGGAGCCTTTTGAGTCTGTTGGTCACTTCTACGATCCCATTGTAGAGATTTGGATGGTGTGGAGGATCACCTGGGGCCATGGCAGATCTGGGCAGAGCCTGCTTTCGCCGTTAGTGCAAAGATTGGTGGAAGCAGAATCTACTGTTGCTTCTGGGAATGCTTCAGATACTTATTTTTTTATCGAGAAACATTTCAACTGGACGAGGGAATCGGGCAAAGTAGGTCGCTATTTTTGGTGAGCCGGCAGGTGCAGTGTGGGTTGAACGGTCTGCTTTGCAAAATGTGATTCTAGAGCCTCAGCTGTTGTAGCCCTGATCTCTCTAAATCTAAGGATCTTGGTGTTTCATTGTATCCCTTAACCTCCTGAATAGTTGTCTGACCAACTCCTTCATAAGCATCTCCAACTGTCCACGCACTTATAACGTTGTGACAAGCACACACCATGTTTGGACAATCCATCATCAGGGAATTTTCACTCAGTTTCATCTCCAAACTGTGTTGCTTTGAGTATTAATTTCTAGGACAGCCTGTGTGCCCCTCTCCCAGCGGTAAGCTGCCTCACTGTCAGATCTCAGAGAAGCCCTGAGTGTGGAGACTCCGCAAGTGGGAATCAATTTCCTCAATTTATACTTTATTTAAGTCATTCCTTACAAAGTGTCCTGAACAATACCCTCACTGTATTTGGCTGCTTCGGAGCATGGACCAAATTATACTGCTTTTTTGCTTAAACTACTGTTGTAGTTTAAACAATTTATTTTTTTTTAATGGAGTACTAGTAATATATTGCATTAAATTAATTGTGGTTTTTTTTGAAGAATCTATCTTTGCAAAGAGTGGGAATAGGTTCTTAGCAAAGCTGTTAAACAGAAGGGGCATTTTTCACAACATTTTAATTTTTCTAGCAACCAGCTATTTCCTGGTTTTCTTCCCTGTAGGCACTGACTGGGGTATGATTGGCCCAGGTACCAACTTTGGGCCCAGGTGTGCCTTAAAGTGCTATTCGGCCATGGAGGGCAGTGCAAACCCAACCCCGACTGTTGCAGGGAGAATCCCTCGGCAGCAACTGGGAACCCAAAACGGGTTATTCGGCTGTGAAGGGAAGCACAGAAGATTGGCAAACTCAGTACCAGAGAGGCAGGTCCTTCCAACTCCACACCATCCTTAGCTGGCAACACCTAGTTACAAAACCAGGCTCGAAAACACGAAACTAAAAAGAGCCCGTGGAAACAGGGGATGTGAAATGGAGAAATGTAACGGTTGTGCCTGGAGTGGGACACATTAAAGCACAGGACATTTATACCCAGTTCTGAAAGAAGGGTCACTGGACTCTAGAACGTGAACTCTGTTTCTCTCTCTCTCTCTCTCTCTCTCCAAAGATACCACCAGAGTTTCTCCAGCAATTTCTGCTTTTGGTTGCAAACCATTGTCAGTCGCTACAGTGTTTAATATTCACGCCTGGTCCAAATCCACCAAAAGTGAATGTCGACATAAAAGCAGCGATCGCTGAAGAAACTCAGAAGCTGCACAGAGAGACGAAAGGAGTTAAACGTTTTGGGCTGAGGTGAGCCACCTTCAGAAGTGGACAACGACCCTCTGCACATTTTGCAGTTTGACCAACGATGCATCTCTATTCCTCGCCAGGTTTGTCCCCGGCGTGTGGGGGGGGGGGGGGGGGGAGGGTTTGAGAGGGTCAGTCCCCACACACCCCCCCCCCCCCAGTCCATGCAAAGGGAGGTGGGAGGGGGTGTTCTGAAAGCAGGGTTGCGAGTCGGCTGTTGGCTAAAACAAACTTTTTTTTTGTTTGTACACAGCAATTGTTGTACCGTCTCGATGTAAACAGTGCCCCGTGCAGGGGTGGGGGTTCCGCAGAAGAAAAATGTCGCATCTTGGGGGTTTTAACTTAATGCCAAATTCTTATTTTATATGTATTAATATATATTTTAAAATAGTTATGTTTATTAAGCTGTAAGTAATACTACCAAACATTGTCCTAGCCAGAAGGGGAGAATCTGTTTGAAAAGAAATTGTCAGGCCTTTTTGAGATATGGTGCCTCCATCCACAGGCAGAAATGTGGGGCTTTCAGGGACCTTTGCTCTTCGCGGTTTCTTAACTCTTGCTTACCGGGACCAAAAATCGAACATATCATTCGTATGGACGGTGGAACACCTTATTTGATACTATGGGTCGCATACTTTCTCTCTGTGCCAGAACAATCCTGTGAGTGTGGTCCGTGTTAAAGCTACGCTGTTCCCCCGACCTTATCATGAACAAATCCACGGGACCTCCCTAGATGCGGGGTACGGCCCCATTTCTTTATATTTTTTTACCGTTCTCTACGATCGTGGTACATATTTGGGTCTGGGGCCTGGCCAGAAGCGACAGTGTCTCGACTCCCTTTGCACTATCTCTCTGGATAGAACTGGAAGCCTATGTTGAACCCAACACACTGGTGTTAAGTAAAAACCAGTCGACCCTGGTGCTAAAGCTACTGGCTTGCTCTCATCTTCCCTGTGTTTCCCCAATCGCTCAGTCTCCTGGAAGCCTAGAACACGAGCAGCAGCCTGTTCTGCCCCTCTACTGCTGTTACATGCTCTGCACAAGCCTTGCCCTGTTCTATCTACCTCATCTCCCCCTCTCAGCATGGCTTACCGTTCCCCTTTTTCTCATGCACTCCTTTCCAAAGGATCTAGAGTACATGTGCATTGACTCTCCCCTGAAAATTGTCCCAAGATATCAGGTGACTCACCCTTCCCCTGACCATTAATATCTCACAGGTTCTGATGAAGAGTCAGCGGACTCTGCTTTCTCCCCACCCCTTTCACACATGCTGCCAGAGCTGCCGAGCTCCTGTGTTTCTTTCAGATCTCCAGCATCCACAGTTCTTGCTTTTATTCTCTTGTCCAGCAGGTTCCTGTTAAGGATTTGATCCATTGGACCTCGGTGACATCCCTAAGGGATATCAGATTTCTGTCGGCTGTCTTGGGGACTCATTCACGGGGCCCTGAGTGTAGAGTTTCCTGGATGTCCCCAAACCCTCTTCTCCGTCACTCTTGCCAACCAATGTCCAGGTGGGGCGGGGGTTAGGGTGAGAACCAGGAGTTGCCAGCTCTTTGGGAAATTCTGGGAATTTGCAGTTAATCCCCCTAAACAGTGCTAGAGCAACATCACCTCCAATCCCTCCCCAACTCAACCCAAGAGACAAATCATCAGTTCTACTTTCCTACTTTCTTTTCCCTGTTGGTAATGGAAAATATTGGCACTGGGGAGAGATGGCCACTCAACCAGGTGGAGGCACATCATCCAGGAATGTGACCATTCACAGTTGACGACCTGTTAAAGAATTTCTCTTCCTCTATTGGTTCCATTTGGTCCTGTCCTTTGCAGAACGCGGGGAGCTTTTGCCAAAAAAAAATGGAATTAAAAGCTATGGTAGGCTGTAACTTTTGATCGATTGTAAGGGTGCATCACAGTTTATCAAAGGCTGGAGTTTCTTCATGAGTCTGCGGAGAATATTTAATATTCGTTAACGTCTGCGTAGTACGAGCTGACCAGATCAGTTTTAGTTAATGTGACCATGTACTGTACATAAGGGGCTGCAGAGCAACTTCCAATAAGGCCCTGAATTGACCTTTCCAATGGTGAAAATGGCCTATATCATTTAACAAATGGATATCTCCATCTGGTTTAACAGTTTACCCAGAGGTGAGATTTAATAAACTGATTTACCATATGGCACCCAGGTCTCCGTAATTTCTTTTCTTACCTGTGTGACGTCTCACTGGGAACCTCCTGGAAATCAGGCCTCATTATTCCCAGAGTCATCACAACAGTTAAATCCTTTGTCAAAATCCCCAATTTCCCTGTCTCTTAAGACCCAAGTTTAAAAAAAAATGCCTTCTGCATTTGCTAAGGAAAACTATTTATTACAAATTAATAGATTATAGCCACAGGTTAACTACTTTGACCTGTTCTAACTCTACACGTTCAAACTCTAACTCCCTTATGCAACATCCATTACACACACACACCGGCACACACAGACATGCGAGCACACACATGAAGACACACAGGTGCACAGACACACAGACATGTGAGCACACACATCAAGACACACGTGCACAGGCACACACACACAAAGACATGCGAGCAACACACATGCACACCCACAAAAAGACACACGTGCACAGACACACACACAAACATGCGAGCACACATATACACACATACATATGCACACACGTGCACAGACACACACACAGACATGTGAGCACACACACACATACAAAGAGACCGACACACATGCACATGGACGGAGCCACAAAACATTGGTGTTATGGACAGAGGGAAAGACTAGGAAGGCGATTAAATGAGTTAGACAGTTATAAAAGACTTATACAATTCATGGTAGGGTCTTGGGTGCTGTTGTACAACAGAGATATCTAGGGATAACAAGGTAT
>NW_025970126.1:0-12891 GCF_021869965.1 Rhincodon typus | reverse complement strand
TTCAAAATCTCCCCTCCCCCTACCGCATCCCAAAACCAGTCCAGCTCGTCCCTGCCTCCCTAACCTGTTCTTCCTCCCACCTATCCCCTCCTCCCACCTCAAGCCGCACCTCCATCTCCTACCGACCAACCTCATCCCGCCCCCTTGACCTGTCCGTCCTCCCTGGACTGACCTATCCCCTTCCTAACTCCCTACCTACACTCACCTTTCCTGGCTCCATCCCCACCTCTTCGACCTGTTTGTTTCCTCTCCACCTATCCTCTCCTCTATCCCTCTTCTATCCGCCTCCCACTCTCTCCCTATTTATTTCAAAACCCCCTTCCCCTCCCCCTTTTCTGATGAAGGGTCTAGGCCCAAAACGTCAGCCTCTCTGCTCCTATGATGCTGCTTGGCCTGCTGTGTTCATCCAGCCCTGCACCTTGTTGTCTCGGATTCTCCAGCATCTGCAGTTCCTACTATCTCCATCTCAATTACCTCATCTTTTACCATGCCCTTAGCCTATAACAACTTCTTTAAAAAAAGACTGTTGGTAAGTACTAATTTGTTATCTCAGCTTGCCTGCTGCCTCTAATCATGACCTCCCTAATCAGACCCACCACTTTTCTCAGCAACCCTTGCTTATGCTTACAGAAAACAGTTGAATTTGCTTTTACATTAGCTACAATTCTCTTGGCGTACTATCTCTTCGGCTCTTTCGTTTATTATTTTCACTGGCCTCTGAACTTTCTATATTCAGCCTGGTTCTCACTCAAGTCTTCAATCCCGTTGTTCCTTTATATTGTTGCCTGACAAATTTTTAAGATTCCAATTTGCTGTGGAACAGACTTAGTTCTTACTCCACTGAAGTTGTCACTCCTTTACATTCGTAGTTTTACTATAGATTGCTACTTGGCATTTTCCATAACAAGCTTACATTTTATGATGCTGAAAGTTCCCCAACTAACAATCAATGCTCTCGACCCACCTCATTCCTCACAATGCCTCATTCCTCATTAGGCTGCAGATATATTAAATCAAGATAATATTCCTTAATGGAGAATAATTCAGAAACCTTTCCCCTTTCTGCTCTTAACATTGACTGTGATAACAACATTGTAAAGTCAATTGAAATCCTCTGTTTCTCAATAATCTGTAATATTTCTGTTATTATGGTGAATCTGAGGGGAGGTTGGTGTCCTTGGTCAGCATCAGTATCAATATCAGTATCAATAGAGACAGCTGAAAGCTAAAATTGGAAGCTTCTCTTATAATAAATGGTCTTGTAACTATTTGCAAATCCTTAACACAGAACCATCTCATGTCAGAATGTCATCATAATTTTTACATTGACTCAATACATTACTGATATTATCATCTTTTAACTGTTCGCATCCCTACCCCCATCCCTGACCCCACCACTGCCTTCCAAAAATCTCTCTCTTACACCTATTATCTTTGTGAGTCAGAAATGAATAGTTTCACCATTCTCCTTAATCTTGTTCTCACACTTTCAGAGGAGTTAGAGAGATTTCAGTTCTCTAAATTGTTGCCTGGATTCCAGTGGATCATTGTGCAAGTCACAGAATACTAGATCATTATGCAGGTTTTCTTTCTGACCTCTTAGATAATTTACCCATGCATTGAAGGTTTTTTTTTCCTTTCTGTTCACATAGTGCACTCCAACAATAGGGTTACCTAACCCTAACCCTATTTTTAGTCTGTGCTAGATAAGCTTTCAGTTGCAGTGTACTTTCCACTATTTCACCTTTACAGTTCTGATCCACGATCCATGTGAACCTCAATGTGTGGAGTTCTGGTAGATATGGACTCTACAGCGTTGATTACAATGTTCGGTTTCACTTGCACAATACTCCTGCTTCACTGTCTCTGTATCTGTTGCCATGGTTCATGGCTTGAGCATGAAGGAGCAGGCAGTTGAGTCTGCAGTTGCCTTCCTATTAGCAATTTACATGGAGCCAGTTCATTCTGGAATCCTATGGAATGATAGCTCAAAAGTGCAAACTGGAAATTTCTTCAAACAAAAAAAAAGCTTTAATCATCTTTAATCCTCATCATAAGCCTATAGGTATTTAGATAAACTGATGTGAAGTTTTTGAAATATTAATTACCAAACTGTAAGCCATTGTCTGAAATGAATATATCTGGAATACCATGTAGGTATAATTAATAAGGTAATAAGTAACAGCTCCCAAGGTTGGCCTGTATGTCATTTAACCTCAATCCACCTGACTCAAGAAGATTCAGACCAAGGTATTTCCATGGTCTAGGTGGAAATGAGATAACATTAGTTCATCTTTTTGTTCCTAACAGTGGATTATGGAGGGGATGCCTTTTGAAATAATTTCTTCCTGTGATTTTGAAATTCCTGGTCACCACACTGAATTTATCATCTGAATTATCTGAGTCTGAGGACAATCTGTCATTGTAGATTAACAAACCATGCATGACACTGAAATGTCTTTCACTGCTCACAAAATATTGCCTGAAAGTGGGATTACTTGAAACATATTCTGACCATCCTTTGATGTAGTTTTCATGAGTTTGAGCACATTTCTCATTTCTTTTTTGAGATTCGCAAATTTCATCTAATCTTGGTTGTCTCAGGTAAATATTTTGTCACTTAAGTGAAGGATATTAGTTATTCAACAAACGTTTTGTCCCCTTGTGCAGGCCTCTCAAAGCAATGCATGACAATACATCCACTGTTGTTTGATGTTTACTCTGGATATACTCAGATGTAGTATTTAATCTCATTAAGCTTAAATGAAATCTCTACACCTACTACGGTACCTTGGCTTTTTTTTTGTCATTTTTTTCTTTACTCTTTCATGGGATGTGGCCATTGCTGACTAGGCCAGAGTTTGTTGACCATCCTTAATCACTCTAGAACTGAATGACTTGCCACAGAGCCATTTAGATTGTTAGATTTCAGATAGCAGTTAAGAGATAACCACTCTACCATGCGTTTGGAATTATATGAGAGCCAGACCAGGGAGAAATGACAGAGTTCCTTCCCTAAAAGCACATTAACAAGGCACTCAAGTTTTTACAACAATCCATATAGTTTCATGGTTACCATCAATTCTTGATTACAAATTGCATTTAAATCCCACCATCTGCTGTGCAGGATTTGAATCTGTGTCCCCAGAATATTAGCCTGGGCCTACTGGATTACTATTCATGACATTATTGTGGTGCCATTGCCTTCCCAAACAGTTTGTGGTCTGTTTCAATGGCAAAGTTTGGACAGAATAAATCATCTGATAATTTCTTAAAATCTCATTTGGCAGCTAGTGTCTCATGTTCAATTATGACATGTCTTTGCTTCATTTCAGTCAAAGACCTGGATACATAGAATACTAGTCGGCATTTTCTATCTCTCTGGAATACAACTCCTCATCTATTAATGATGCTACAACTACTGTGGGTAGTTCTGAATTATAATGCGCTAATACGTCTGGTGAAATTGGAATGTTTTATCATCCCTAAGGAATGTAGTTGTTTATTTTTGATCTTGTAAGTGAACCATTACAACATTAGACATGTAAGTCTATTAAGTATTAACAAATTAAGTAAGAACATTCCTACTTTGGTCATCATTGCCATCAATTGTTGAAGTTCTGTGATGATCAGGCGCTGGAAGTCTTTGATTGCTTTGGTTTTCTGAGGACCAGCCTTGACCCTACTACATGAACAATGTACCCCTGAAATGTAATTGTTGGGTGAAAGAACTCATTTATCATTGATGATGGGTCCTGCCTCTTGCAAGCATTGAAACTATTTCTCTGTCACTAAGCTCTGATGTGGTAGATCCATGAATTAGAATGTCACCCATATGGCAGAAACCTTCCTAATACTTTTAAAATATATGCCATTGCTTTCTGAAATATTTCTGGTACTGACTTGATATCAAAGTATTGTTGACTCGAAGCAGTCTCTCCCAAAACAGTGTGCTGAATATTGTTAATAGTTTGGATTTTTCAGTGCAGAAGTAGTCACCAAAAGCCATTGTTTGCATCAAGTTTAGTGAAGATAGTGCTATTTATCAACTTTGCTGGACTCTCATCCATAGACACTGTTGGGTCGATCTCCCTTTCTACTGTTTTGTTTAGTTATGTGAAGTCAACATGGATCCACCTGTAATATAAAGTCCCCTATTATAATTACTTTCACATTCTTCCACCTAGTGACCTGTATAGCTGAGCCAATCAAGGTGTATGTACTGAGTTTTAACAATACACCCCGACGAACTTAAGAACATAAGAACTAGAAGCAAAAGTAGGTAACACTGCCTCTTGAGCCTCCACCGCCATTTCATAGATCGTGGCTGATCTCATCTTGGCCTCAAATCCACTTTCCTGCCCACTCTTCATTATCTTTCAACCTGTTACTGATTAAAAAATCTGTCTATCTCCTCCTTGAATTTACTCAATGTCCCAGCATCTACTGCACTGCGGAGTAGTGAATTCCACAAATTTATGACCCTTTGAGCGAAATAATTTCTCTTTGTGCTTTAAATCTGCTACCTCTTATCCTAAAACTATGAGCCCTCGTTCTAGATCACCCCACATGAGGAAACATCCTTTCTACATCTACTTAGTCAATCCTCTTTAACATCTTATATATCTCAATTAATTTTTGTCTCATTCTTCTAAACTCTGGAGGAGACTATTGGCCTAAACTGCTCAATCTCTATTCATGAGACAAACTCCCATCTCTGGAGTCAATCTAGTAAACCTCCTTGGAATTGTCTCTAAAGCAACAACATCGCACCTCAAGTAGGGGGTCAAAATTGTACACAATGCATCAGGTACAGACTCACTAATACCTTATACAGTTGCAGCAACTCATCCCTACTTTCTACTCTAATCCCTTAGCAATAAATGCCAAACTTGCATTTATGAAATACTGGTTGGACGCTAAGATACACTCAGGACATTCCTGCATTACTTGACAGAACCTCCTTCATTCTTTGGTGGTCAAACTTTCTACCTGCAAACATTAAGATGGGACTAATGCTCAGCCTCATTGCAGTGATGCTAGATGCTGTAAAAGCTCTAAAACATAGAACTCGAGCAACTCCAAATGCTTACATATGCACGTGATAGTCCAAGAGATGAGAAGCATCCTGGAGTTCCCACTTCATGGTGCCATGTCTTTATTACATTGCCGAAGTAAATTTAACTGAAGTAAAATAAAGGATCATATATGAAGACAAATCACAGCATATTTACCAATCAGCACCTTCGCTTGTTCTGACATCAGTTTTAGTATTTGTTTACTGCTTGTCCTTATACTCCTGCTCAGTCCATTCTGATGCTCCGCCAATCTCCTTCGATTCTGTAATCTTTATCTCTGAGCTTTTAAAACAATAAACCACTAGGGTGAAGTCCTGTGGCATCACTTCCTCAGTTCCTTTTAAGTCTTTGCTGTTGCTTTGATTGCCGCTCTGCTTTTGAGTCACCAGATATTATTCCACTGCCAATTGTTTGGCTACAACACATCTTTCCAAAACCTTGGATACTTCTTCTGAGAGGAATCATCTCATTCAACAAATATAAATCAGATCATGACACAAGTAGCCTTCGCATGACATAGTATGTTTATCATTCCTTCAATATTTCTGTGCCAAAATTCTGGACCTCCCTTCTTATCAGCATTTAAGTGGATTGTGGACTGAATGTACTCACATGGACAGAAATGGTTCAAGAAGGTCAGTCATCACCACCTTCTCAAGGTCAATGTCACTCAGATCCAAAGGCAAGAAAAAGACAAGTGGACCAAGAGCTGTCTACAGTCATTGTTGTTCCACAGCAGCTCACTAAAGAGAACTTCAAATGAACAACTTCCTACACACATTGCAAATAACCCTCAAAATCAGACCTAGTCATTCCAATCTCAAATAAATCACATCTGCTAAACAACCAATACCGATATTCATGTCAACTGGCACTGGAGGATCACTCACAACTACATGAATACTGTCTGCATATAAAGATTTCAAGAAGCTGATAATTTTATAATTTTATATAAATGCTCTACATCATCAGTGTACAAAAATAATTTGTTTCTGATCTGCAAGGTAGATTCAATGTATAAATATCAAAAGTCTTGTGGACCTTCCTAACTCAGCAACTTTGCTTTATCACTTTTATTCTTGTCCTGAAAAGCATTTTTGAGCTCTTACTGTCAGGGACAAGACAAAGAGGTGAATTGAATAATTTTTACTATTCTCCTGATCATAACAAGGGTTGTTTGTTCAATGTATTTCCTTATTCCTTTACCCTTTTAAAAATAGGAGGTAATGTGTGTTTCCCCAAAACACATTTGTGAAGTCCAATTTAATAATGAACCACAGCAAATTATTTAGGCTTAAAACAAAGTCAGATTTATTATTGCTTTCAAAAACTGGAGAAGTGGTTCACACATGAATGCAAGAAAATAAAGAATAAAGGAATGGATGGAAATTACAAATTACTTAAAACCAGACGTACCGTTCAAAAACAGAAATTGCTGGAGAAACTTAGCAGTCTGGCAGAATATGTGGAGAGAAAGCAGAACTAATGTTTTTGAGTCCAATGGCCCTTCTTCAGAACTGTGTTCTAATCTCAGAATTAGTTTACCTGAGTTATGAAGTCCAGTAAGTCAATGTCCAGTTGAGGTTCTTTTAGTTGGCTCTGCACAGAAGTCTCTCTCAAAGCACCTTAGATGGAGTCGAATTGTTGATGAAAGTGTAATGATTGCAAACAGGAAATCCGTTCACTTTGCAGGCTAGACACAGATTTCTTCACTGGAATCAGACTCTCAAGAGAACTTGAGGCCAGAGGGAGCAATTTATCTAAGTCTGCAGCTGCTTACAGTTCAGATGTTAAATACAGGCTGATGAAAGAAACTTAAAACTGAGTAAATAAAAAGGTGATTCAAAGGAACCAGTAGCTTTAGTCAGCTGACTGGGAGTTAGGCTTTAGTCACTCAACTAAACAAGGAAGGTTTTAATGTCCTGGTCAATCTATTATGCTTTGGGGTGGATAACTGTGGAATTATTAGAACCCAGCCAAGCCTAAATGGCCTTTGATGGCTTCCTTTGTTCTGAGCTGGTTGAGATAGATAACTTGTATACTAGCTCTTTGTGTTGATTTGGCTGGAATATTCATACAATGCAAGGAGGGTCATGGCCCAGGAGATGTCGAGTTCACTTTTGTCCTGGTAACTGCTAGAAATTTCTAGAAGCAACCAGCTTGGTGTTCTGTGTTAAGTGGCAGCCATTTTAAAATTCCAGCAAAAAATCAATTTTAAGAAAGTTTAAGCCAGACAATATAGTGTTTAAAAATAGGACTTCTCTCTTCCTGTCCTGTGAACATTACGCAAGTTTCTCAAAAGTGTTATCCATTTCAATACTTTCTCTCACCTGCTTAACATTTACTACCTTGTAAATACTACTGAATAATTGTAGCACCATACAAGTGTAAGGACTCCATCAGTGTGTACCATCCACAAAATGCACTGGAGTAACTCACCAAGGCTCCTTCAATGAGACCTTCCAAAACCACATCACCTACCACCTGGAAGGACAAATGCAACACATCACTACCACCACTTTGACAGCAAGTAGGGATGAGCAATAAAAGTGAGCCTAGCCAGCGAAGTGTACACCCCAGTAATAAATAAAGTCTTCCCAAAAATAGCAGCATATAATTAAAAAAAAGGCTATTTGCAAAATGTACCCTGCCTCTAGAATTACACTGTGAGTGAAATGATGGCTTTGAGCATGCATCTGAAACATTTGAAGACAGTAAATACATTTTTAATAGTGATAATTTTTCATTCTGTTTGTGGGATAGTAACTAACAACATGCTTACAGATGGCAGTCAATATGATAAAACAATGAGACCTCTCGAGATCAGACATGTCAGTCACTTTGAGACAAAACCTCAGACCTTTACACATTTAACCTGCTGACAGAGGAATATGTCAAAATGTGCATGAAAGTTGTCGAATTTAAAAGATTCCATCATTAATAAACTTATAGGAAAAATGTAAGTAAGTCTTATGGAACGCATGGAATTGTGCAAATGTAAATGCATGACATGAGGATGGGTCAGAGTCTGATATTAGCTGTTACCTAAGGAACCACGCAGCTTGAAGAGTTACTGCTTTCAGAAAAAGTAAGGCAGGTGAGGAATCTAGAAAAGCAAAAATCCAAAACATCATTGGTCAGGAATATACCTAATATTTCCGATTCTGATGTGTCAATATAATGCTGTATAACTTTACATTCTATGTCACAACAAATCGTAATATTTTAGGGTAAATCTGATTGTATACATCCAAACTTCTTAACTTTGTTTTCTTTATTTTCCTGCTTCGTAACAAGGTTCTGTACCCAGGTACCTTTGTGTCTGAGATGGCCCCATAAGTGGTGACTTGTATACTTGTCACGTGTACTCACGTGAGAGTAATTCAAAAAAGAAAACAAAGTGACAAAAACTACATGAGAAAAATTATGATTTTATATGTTAAAAGCAATACGTTGCAAAATATGGCCATTATTTTGAGTGATCCTCAAACTTCTGCTTCAACAAGCCTGAGCTTTTGCTCTTGTAATTTCTATTATCATGTATACTCCTTGATTGAATTTCAGACTCGTAACTCATTCCCAAGTACGTGTATTCTATACTTAATAGGCAGGTACAACTACAAGATTCATCTATTTGTATTACATTCATTAATCCCTGAGGTATGACAATTCATTATAAATATGATGCTTTTTCTATCTATTTCAAAACCTTTTTTCAGATAAAGCTCTTGGTTAATATGTCAATGAAAGAACTTTGTGTAGGAGAGATTCTACTGCTGCTGTGCTTACAGAAAACATCAAACAAAACAATTTATAACACATCCTGTTAATCATTGCAGAAATGATCTCTATTGCTCAGGCATTTCGGGAGATTAGAGTGGTAAGATACAGCCCAGATGTGGATGTCTTATCCCAGGTTCACCTCATGGCCAGTAGCAGTCAGTGTATCCTAAATGAGCTCTTGACAGGTAGGAGTATAATATGGCAGAAAGCCATGGTAGCAGTGCCTAGAGAAAGAATCTGCCAAATATGCCTCCCTCAGTGCTGCTTACTGTAATCACACATCATTTATTGTCAATGAAAGCTAGTATGATACAAGCTCAAGGGTTTGACTTTGCAATTTATTATACTTTTCTGTGTCATTGCATTCTATTAGATCAAAAAGCTAGGCTTAATTGATTGTTAAAGCTAATATTCCTTTCATTGAAAATAATTGCTTTTATTTGGATGTTCAGTCACCATGGACAAACTCAAGTCTTTTTTAATGTAGCACTAGAACTTCAAAAAAATTAACCAGAATAATTACATACTATCATTAATGTAGCACATACTGGCATCAACTACTTGCAAACTTTTAGTAAATCCTGCAATTTTCTCTTGTATCCATGTATAAAATAATTAGTCAAGTTCTGTTGGTAACTCTATTGTGCAAATTAGGCTTGCCTTAATAAAAAGAGGGTGGAAAGGTTGGACTGCCCCTAAAAACTAGCACAGGAATGCAATGTACAATTCACGCATTGCCATTGCTTCTGATACAAACTTCATGCTGCCTGCTCATTTAAATGATTTTAGCTTGAATTACTGCAAAATGCAGTGTTAAGTGGTTGAATGCCTCTTTTATTTCAAGCCCTTTTGTGATACATTGTCTAATGTCCAATGTCTCAGCTTCCAGTGCCTGGGTTGAGTGGAAGCTCAGATTGAAGTCTTAATCCAGCAATCTCTCCTCCAGCACATTGCTAGGATGGCTGAGGGACTCCCACTGGGGAGCGTCTGTGAAAATCTGAAGTACCCTTCTGTATTCTCCCAAGTTCCGACTTGTCCACTCTGCACACTTATGGCACATGGTATCTATGCCCACTATTAAACCCAATCTAAGATGGAGTCTGGCAATCATCAAAACAGAAGTGTGTAGATGTGGTGCATAAGTTATTTTGGAATGAAAATAGCAACAAAGGCACTGAAAATACTGGCACTAGGTAACCTTGTCATGAACAAAAACAGAAGTTGCTGGTAAAGCTCAGCAGGTCCTGCAGCATCTGTGAAGAAAAAAATCAGAATTAACGTTTCGAGTCCGGTGACCCGTTCTGAGAACTGATGGTAGCTGAGTAGCTTCTTGTCATCATTATCTTTAAAAGAAAAACCATGCATATAATTTTGAAAGCTCATGAATGCAAGATAATATGTCACTCAAATTTATATTCATGCAGGTTCATTTTTGATGATCTGGCATGGAAACTCCCTCAATAGCTACTCCATCAAGGACTGCCTCATCAACTACTAATGCTCTGGTGGCTTACCTTCTTTTCCTGTGACTACTCTCCACAGGGTTCTGGAAATTGCAGTCGGACACTTAACAGGCAAAATTCTAGCTTATCACAAACAGCAAGGTTCACCAAGCCAGAACTGCCACTGGACTTGTTTCCTGAGCTTGAACCTAACTCAGTTACTCAAAGCAGATACTGTTTGTGGGTTTCCTTCAACTTTGCTCAAAGCTGCACTGAACTATTAATGGCACACGTTTTCTTATGAGCCCCCATAGCTCCCAAGACTTTTGTTGAACCAATCCTCTGGCAAATGGCTGTACCTACCGATTCCTAGAACTTCATCCTGAGTTCTGATCACAGATATCCAACTGATCTTGACTTCTCACTTAGCCCCAACTCTATGATGAATTCTGCAACAGGCTCCTAAAACTTCTTTCCAAGTTCAGACTGTCCAAAAATCAGTGGACCCAAGTCAGCAGCATGGCTTAACAGTTCTCTTCTGCCTGGGGCTGACCTCTGTGTCTATCTGTCTTCTTCACCAAATAACTGTGATTCCATAATTCCCTTTTACCAAAAATCAGATGCATGGCAATTTTGGGGACTTGGTGAAAACAGCAGAGTTATATCAGACGCAATATTAACTGTTTCTCATGCCACAGGCTCTGCCAGACCTGCTGAGTTTCTTCAGCACTTCCTGTTTTTATCTCAGATTTCCATCATTTGCAGTATTTTATTTTATTTGAGTAGTTAATTCACTGTCACTTTTCTTCTAAAGATGTCCACCATGAAGAAGTTTTGCTCTTCTCCCTGACAAGATTTCTATTTGAATCTTTCAACTTGTTCACCTTCATTGCTTTCTATTTCCGCCCGGTGTTTGATAAAGTGCTGAAATTTACTTTCACAGCTATACCTCTTTCCTCAGTCACTGTCTCCAGTTTCTTCTTCCCCTCTATGGATATCAAATGAAGCTCCATCCTTCATGTGTTGAATACATCCAAGATTACACGTAACTCTGAGCCATATAATGCTCCTCACACAGCTGCTCTTATCACATTCTGAGTTTCACACTCAGTGCCATGTACAGCTGCATGCACACACTCAGCCCTTCACTCCATCCGTACCACCTCACACTATCTCAAAGTTGTCCTGGCAACCAGTTCCACTTCATTCTTTGTCTTATTCAACAATTTAGCATGAAGCTATTTCATTTTCCTTTCACGTTTAAGGAAAACAAGCTCCAAAAAAAAAAAAATCAGAGGAAAGGTCATAGCGGACAGGAAACCTTGAATGTTTCTCTATTCAGAGAATGCTGCCAAATGTTGACTTTCTCCAGAACTTTTTGTTCTTATTCTAAACCTGTCTGAGTGTGGTGCTGAAGAAGGGTCCAGACCCAAAACGTCAGCTTTCCTGCTCCTCTGATGCTGCCTGGCCTGCTGTGTTCCTCCAGCTCCACACCTTGTTATCTCAGACTCCAGCATCAGCAGTTCCTACTATCTCTGAGTGAGTGTGTTTTAGTCTCTTTAGCTGCTTTTGAAGTCTGACTCTTTTCTGCCGTGCTATACATCTCTTCTTCCCCGTTCTCCAGGCTACATCAGAGTTTAAAACTTTAACTGTGAGTTTTTATGATCAAGCTTCAACAGCTTGTTCATCTTGTTTTCTACAAAGTTTCTGCCCATGGCAAACAGTTCTGATTCATCAGCAATTCTTTTTCTTATTCAAGCCATTTTTGCAATACGTCAGAGAGATTCTGATATTTGAAGTTCGTCCAGTTTAAATTGAAGATCTTTGATGAATTTTAGTTTTACAAGTTTATCATTGAGATATTTTAAATCCTCATTGATGTGTTTTATTGCTTATGATTAATGCACAAGTGTTCTCACCAGTTCATGTTTCTCATGAGCAAGCTCATCTTTCATGGAGTCAAGTTATTCACTGCATTGATCAGTATTCTTCTAATTGTTCAAAATCAGCAATAAGCTCTCATGTTTAGCCACTGTAGTTGGGTTGTTTGGCAAGATCAGACACAAGACCAAAAAACCATAAAACTGAGACATAGGAACAAAAGTAGGCCATTCAGCCCATTGAGTCTGCCCCACCACTCAAGAAAATCATGGCTAATCTTATAATCTTCAACTCCAGTTCCCTGCCTTTTTCCCATATCCTTCGATTCCTTTACTGATTACAAATCTGTCCTTTTCAGCCTTGAAAATACTTAAATGACCCAGCTACGACATCCCTTTGGAGTGAAGAATTCCACAGAATCATTACTGTCAGAGAAGAAAATTCCTTCCCATCTGTCTTAAATGGATGGCCCCTTATTCTGAGATTATTCCCTCTGGTTTTAGACTTTCCCATGAAGGGAAACAATCTTCTCACATCGACCTTGTCAAGTCCCTTAAGAATCTTGAATGTTTTAGAAAAGTTGACTCTCGTTCTTCTAAACTCCAACGAGCACAGGCCCAACCTACTCAACCTCTCTTCATACCTGGTATTCCAATGAACCTAAATAAAAACCAAAAGAACTGTGGATGCTGTAAACCAGGAACAAA
>NW_025970125.1:0-12892 GCF_021869965.1 Rhincodon typus | reverse complement strand
GAGAGAGCACTGAAAACACAGCTTGCTGGTAAGCCGACAAATCCCTATCCAAAGGTAAATTTAAGTTAATTGAGAAAGGCAAGTGATCAGGATGTGGGCCGGATCAATAACAAGCAAGTGTATGTCAAAAGCATATTGTCGAGTGTCCACAAAATTCCTGAGTTTAAATTGGGACACAGCAGACTTCCCAAAACAATTCAAAATGTTTAAACAGCATTCCGAGATTTGATTTCTTGATTTTAGCGTGTTTGATGCAAAGATTTGTATATCAATTGGGAACTAAGGTCTACGTAAATTCAATGTGTCTGAATCAACAGCTGAACAATTAAAAGATCCTAAAAAGATATGGACCACATTAGAGATGATTAGAGACAAATTAAACTTCTGTATTCTTTAACTAGCATCCATGTTATTCACACAGAAGCCTATAGAATCCAAACACTACTTTGTGAGCAGATACAGAGAAAGGGGCTCATTCCCTGATTTTCCAGATGGGAAGCTAGCAAGTAACTGTTGTATTTCTGATTTCATCCATTTCTGTTGAGGTTTTCCAGAAAGATTTTCTAGACAATCCCTTCACATGTAGAGCCACTGATCCTTACAAGTAGATAAATCTTGCAGATCCCAAGTACAAGCTCAAAGGTTACCACAATCCCTAGAACAGTGAAATATAGCGACACTTCTGCATGCACCAAGGACATGCCCAGTTTTCAAGCAGTTTTTGCAAAAGAAGTTTTTTAGCAGAGGCAGTGCATGAGACCAAGAGCTGGTGCAGCTACAAAGATGCTTGCACCAAATCAACAGAGTACACATGAGTATCTTCATGATATGATATGATAAAGACCATCTGGTATCTGCCAGAAGTGTATAGATGAAATGATTTAGAAACCCAAATTTGATAATGTATACAACAGGACAAAGAGAAATGGCCCAAAGAAGGAGCTTCTTCTGTAGCTGGTAACAGACCAGCATGGGTAGAAAATTGGCTTGCCTGCAGTCAACACAGAATAAATGTAAATAGGGCTTTTTTTAGATATGTCAGGGTGTGATGAGTGGGGTCTCACAGGGATCTAAGGCCATAAGATGTAGGAGCAGAAGTAAGCTATTCAGCTCATTGAGTCTGTTCTGCCATTCAATGAGATCATGGCTGATCTGATAATCCTCAACTCCACTTTCTTGCCTTTTCCCCATAATTCTTAATTGTCTTACTGATAAGACCTTAAGAAGTAGGAGCAGGGATGCGGTGATGATCTGTGGTAGGTCTGCATTCTTTTGCAATTTATGTAATTCTTTTTATTCTGTGCCTCAGTTAATAAAGGCAAATATTGCATATGCCTGCATAACCACCTTATCTACCTGTGCTGCTACCTTCAGGGGTCTATGGATATACACACCAAGGTCCCTCTAATTTTCAGTCCTTTTCAGGGTCCCACTATTCACAGCGTGGTCCCTTGCTTTGTTGCCCGCTCCAAGTGTATTATCTCTACTTTTCAAAATGAAATCCTGTTTTCCACTGCTGTCTCCATCTGTTGATATCCTCCTATAGTTTATGGCTATTTCTTCATTATTTAGCAGCCTAGCAATTCTCTTGTCATTCATGAATTTCTTGATCATAACCCTTACATTTAAGTCCAAACCATTAATGTACACCAGAAATAGCAAAGGCCTCAGCACCAAGGCGTGCAGAACACACTCGAAACGGACTTTCAGTCATAGAAGCATTTCTCTATCAACACCCTCTGGTTTCTATCTCTACTCCAATTTTAGACATAACATGCCACTTAGAGTTATAGAGTCATTGACATTGGATCCCATGGCTTTTACTTCCTGGACCAGTCTGTCATGAGAGACCTTATGACTTATGCTAAAGTCCATATAGGCAACATTAACTGAATTTCCTGCGTCAACATTCCTTTAAATTTGATCAAATTTGTCAAACGTGGCTCCATACTGACTAAAAACTGAAAGAACTGCAGATGTTGTAAATCAGGAACCAAAACAGAAGTTGCTGGAAAAGCTCAGCAGGTCTGGCAGCAACTGTGAAGAAAAATCAGAGTTAACATTTCGGGTCTGGTGACCCTTCCTCAGAGCTGATGGTAGCTAGGAAGATGTCAGTTTATATGCATAAGACAGGGTGGGGAGAAGGCGGTAAGGAGGTGGGGATAGAGCCCAAAGAGAGAGCAGAACTGTTGAACAGACAAAGGAGTTGATAACAATTTGCCTAGGAGGGTGAATAGCTGTTAATGGGGACTGTTAGTGACTAACAATAGTAGTGTGTAATGGCAGGCTATGTGATAACAAGGCCTGGTGTGTTGGGTAGGGGGCTGGGACATGGGAGAGATCAGGCCCTAAAATTATTGATGTCACTATTGAGTCCGGAGGGCTGCAGGGTCCCCAAGTGGAAAATGAGGTGTTAGTCTTCCAGCTTGTGCTGAGCTTGGCTGGAACACTGCAACAAGCCTAAGACAGAGATGTTGGCCAGGGAGCAGTGTGTTAGATTAAAGTGGCAGGCAACTGGAAGCTCAGGGTCTTTTTTGTGAGCAGAACATAGATATTCTGCGAAGCGGTCACCCAGTCTATGCTTCGTTTCCCCAATGTAGAGGAGGCCATGTTGTGAGCAGCGAATGCAGTAGACTAGATTGTGGGAAGTGCAGGTAAAGTGTTGCTTCACCTGGAAGGAATGTTTGGGCCCTTGGATACTGGGGAGCGAGGAGCTACATGGTCAGGTGTTACACCTTCAGTAGTTGCAGGGGAAGGTGCTGTTGGGCTGTGGGGGTGGGTTAGGAGTGAAGGAAGAGTGGACCAGGGTGTCCTAGAGGGAACAGTCCCTGCAGAAGGTGGACAAGGGAGGGGAGGGGACTATGTGTCTGGTGGTGGCATCTTACTGGAGGTGGCGGAAATGGCACCTGATGAACGTCTGAATGTGGATGCTAGTGGGATGGTAGGTAAGGTCAAGGGGAACCCTATCGCTGTTGCAGGAGGGAAGATAGGGTGTGAGGGAAGAAGTATGGGAGATGAGTTGGACCCAGTTGAGGGCCCTGTCAACAGCAGTGCTGGGGAATCCTCGGTTGAGGAATAAGGTGGACATTTCAGAGGATCCCTTGTCGAAGTTGGCCTCGTCTGAACATATGCGAGTGAGTTGGAGGAACTGAGAGAATGGAATGGAGTCTTTACAGGAAGCAGGATGCGAGGATGTATAGTCCAGGTAGCTGTGGGAGTCAGTGGGTTTATAATGGATATTAGTGGCCAGTCTATCCCCAGAAATGGAAACAGAAATGTCAAGGGAAGGGAGGAGTCAAAGATAGACCAGGTGAAAGTGAGGGCAGGGTGGAAATTGGAAGTGAAATCGATGAACTTTTCCAAAAACGGACAAGAGAGAGAAGCAGCACCAATGATATCATCGATATATCAGATAAAGAGTTGTGGGTGGGGAATAGGACCGGAACAAGGAATGTTCCGTGTAGTCAACGAATAACTCACTTCCTGACTCCCCACAGCCTGTCCACTATCTACAAGGCACAAGTCAGGAGTGTGATGGAATACTCCCCACTTGCCTGGATGGGTGCAGCCCCAACAACACTCTTGACACCATCCAGGACAAAGCAGCCCGCTTGACTGGCACTACATCCACAAGCATTCACTTCCCCCCCACCACTGACTCTCAGTAGCAGCAGTGTGTACTATCTGCAAGACGCACTGCAGAAATTCACCAAAGATCCTCAGACAGTACCTTCCAAACCCATGACCACTTCCATCTAGAAGGACAAGGGCAGCAGACATATGGGAACACCACCACCTCCAAGTTCCCCTCCAAGTCACTCACCATCCTGACTTGGAAATATATCGCCGTTCCTTCACTGTTGCTGGGTCAAAATCCTGGAATTCCCTCCCTAATGGCATTGTGGGTCAACCCACTGCAGGAGGACTGCAACGGTTCAAGAAGGCAGCTCACCACCACCTTCTTAAGGGGCAACTAGGGATGGGCAAGAAATGCTGGCTGGCCAGCGACGCCCACATCCCACAAATGAATAGAAAAGAAAATCCCACAAAGAGACAGGCATAACTGGGGCCCATGCGGGTACCTATGGCGACTTCTCTGACCTGAAGAAAACGACAGGAGTTAAAAGAGAAGTTGTTGAGGGTGAGGACGAGCTCGGCCAAGTGGAGGGCGGTGGTGGGTGGGGACAGTTCAGGCCTTTGTTCCAGAAAGAAGTGGAGAACCCTGAGACCATCCTGGTGGGGGATGGATGTGTAAAGGGATTGCACATCCATGGTAAAGAAGAGGCAGCTGGAACCTGCAAACTCGAAATTCTGATACTGGCTTAAAGTGTCAGAGGAACCATGAATGTACGTGGACAGGGACTGGACTAGTGGAGAGAAGACTGAGTTCTATGGGGCAGGAGCAGCTGAAACAATGGGTCTGCCCGGGCAGTCCTGTTTGTGGATTTTTGGAAGGAGGTAGAAGCGAGCTGGCCAGGACTGGGGGACTATCAGCTTGGAAGCAGCGGAGGGGTCGGGAGTGGGGTGAGATCACCAGACAAAATGAGGTCAGTGATCGTATTTGATACAACGGCCTGATGTTCCATAGTGAGGTCATGGTCCAGGGGAAGATAGGAGGAGATATTGAGAGCTGGTGCTCAGCCTCTGCAATGTAGAGGTCAGTACGCCAGACTACAACAGCACCACCCTTATCGGCAGGCTTAAAAAGTCAGGGTTAGATCTAAGCATACAGGGTGCAGTCAGTTTGGAGGGAGAGAAGTTGGATTGGGTGAGGGGGGCAGAGAAATTGAGGCAACCAATGTCACAGCGACAGTTCTCAATGAATGTTCTCACATACATCTGTGTTTCCTCTGACACTTTACGCCAGTTTCAGAATTTTGAGTTTTCAGGTTACAGCCGCCTCCTCTTTACCATGGATGTGCAATCCCTTTACACGTCCATCCCCCACCAGGATGGTATCAGGGCTCTCCGCTTCTTCCTGGAGCAAAGGCCTGAACCATTCCTACCCACCACCACCCTCCTCCACTTGGCCGAGCTCATCCTCACCCTCAACAACTTCTCTTTCAGCTCCTGTCATTTTCTTCAGGTCAGAGGAGTGGCCATGAGTACCTGCATGGGCCCAGTTATGCCTGTCTCTTCGTGGGGTACGTGGAACATTCCTTGTTCCTGTCCTATTCCCAGAATCTAATCTACTGCATTTGATGCTCATAATGTGATCTCCTCTGCATTGGAGAAACGAAGCGTAGACTGGGTGACCGCTTCACAGAATGTCTACGTACTGACTGCAAAAAAGACCCTGAGCTTCCAATTGCCTGCTATGTTAACACATCACCCTGTTCCCTGGCCAACATCTCTGTCTCAGGCCTGCTGCAGTGTTCCAATAAAGTTCAGTGCAAGTTGAAAGAACAACACCTCATTTTCCACTTGGGGACCCTGCAGCTCTCCGGACTCAATATCAGGTTCAATAATTTTAGGGCCTGAACTCTCCCATGTCCTAGCCCCCTACTCTACACACCAGGCCTTGTTATCACATAGACTGCCATTACACACTACCTATTGTTAGTCACTAACAGTCTCCATTAACAGCTATTCAGTCTCCCAGCCAGATCATTATCAACTCCGTTATTCAACTGTTCTTCTCTCTCTTTGGGCTCTATCCCCACCTATCGTTTACTCCTTACCCCCTCCCCCCTCCCTATTTTATGCATACAAACCAACATTTCCTAGCTACCATCAGTTCTGAGGAAAGGTCACCAGACCCGAAACGTTAACTCTGATTTCTCTTCACAGATGTTGCCAGATGTGCTGAGGTTTTTCAGCAACTTCTGCTTTTGCTCACTACTGACTATCCTTGATTAATGTATGTTCCTCCAAGTCCAGATGTACTTTGTCCCTCAAAATTTAAAAGGTTAGGTTGACTTTATTTTTTATTCACTCAGGGGATGTGGGTGTTGCTGGCTGGGCAAACATTTATGCCCATCCCTTATTGTACTTGAGAAGGTGCTGGTGAACTGCTTTCTTGAATCACTGTACTCCAAGCCAGGCAATGGCCATCTCCATCAAGAGAGAATCTAAATTATCGCTCCTTCACATTCAATGTCATTACCATCACTGAATTCTCTACTCTTAACATCTGGGGGCTACTGTTGACCAGGACTGGTCTAGCCATATATAATCATATTGAGTTGCTACAACAGCGGGTCAGAGGCTAGGAACACTGCGGACAGTTACTCATCTCCTGACTCCCCAAACCCGACCATCATCTGCAGGTACAAGTCAGGAGTGTGATGGAATACTCCTCACTTGTTTGAATGAGTGCAGCCCCAGCAATGCTCATGAAGCTTGACACCATCCAGGACAAAACAGCCCGCTTGATTGGCACTACATCACAAATGACAGTCAGCAGCAGCGGCAGTGTAACATGGTCTAATTCAACAAAGCTCCTTAGACAGCACCTTCCAAACCCGTGACCTCTATCAACTAGAAGGGCAAGGGAAGCTGGGTCAAAATCCTGGAATTCACCCCACAGGATCTAACCACAGGACAAGAACTGCAGCAGTTCAAAAAGGCAGCTCACCACAACCTTCTCAAGGACAACTAGGGATGGGCAATAAATTATGGCCCAGGCAGTGTTACACATAGGTCATGAATTATTTTAAAAAATGATTATGAAACAGCAATTGGGAAAGATCCATACTTCAAGGAAACCAAAAATAAAAAAAAATGCTGAAAAGGTTTGATAGTAATTACAGCACGTTATGATGAAGAAAATATTCTGGACCACAAGAGGCTAAAGCCTTGATAGAATTATAAGATTCCAGAAGCTTCAAAATGAGTTGGAAGCTCTTAAGCAATAAAGCAGCAAATGCCAAGACAATTTGAAGCACTTAATATAGCCTGACAATTGGGATCAGTCAGGAGCTGCAACAAAACTTGGCTGCAGTGCATCAGGATAATGTTTGATGTTCCAGAGGGTCCAAAGACAAAATCAATTTCACTAGAGCTAAGAAACAAAAAGGGCACAATTATCGCTCACTGAAGTTTACAGTCTACCAACTAGTGGCAGAGGTGTAGAGGACCAAATCTGCAGGGAAATCACATTGAGATGCAAACATTATGGAGTAGTTATAAAGGAGGACTTTATTTACCCACATATAGACTGGCACAGTAGTGGTGTAGAGGGCAGAGAGGGGCAACTGTAGTTTGTGAGCAGTGAATTGTTTTAAAGCAGTATTTTTTTTTAATTGTTCACAAGATGAGGACATCACTGGCTGGGCTAGCATTTATTGCCCATCCTTAACTGTCCAGAGGGTAGATAAGAGTCAGTCACATTGCTGTCAGTCTGGATTACATGTAGGCCAGACCAGGTAAGGATGGTAGTTTCCTTGCCTAAAGGGCATCAGTGAACCAGATGGATTTTTCCTGACAGTTGGCAATGGATTTGCGGTCATCATTAAACCCTTAATTCCAGATTTTTTTATTGAATTCAAATTCTGCCATGGTGTGATTCAAACCCAGGTTCCCAGAATGTTACCTGGTCTCTGGATTAACAGTCCAGTGGTGATACCACTAGGTCTTTGCCTACCCTATTGTCACCAGTCCAACAAAGGATGCACCATTGGACATGGTTCTTGGTAATGAAGTGGGTCAATAGATCAAATATCAGAGGGGGAACATTAAAGAGACTGTGATTATTGTATCATAATTTTTGGCAATCCAAAGTAGGAAGGATTAATTGTCATTTGGTAGAACAGAACTTAACCATTGCTGAGAGAAGACATGTTTTGTTGAAGCTTTTTATCTTGCACTCATCAGCACAACTTACAGGAATACCAATTCAAGGGGAAAAACCAGCATTTATACCGTATGAGAGGAGACTGCTGACTAGTTGGCAAATGGACACTGATTGGTAGTGGCATTGCCATGGGGATTGCAGCAGTTAATAATGATTGACAATTAACAACCAGGCTTTGTTTAGATTTCAAACCAGGCAGGCTGATTCTATTAGTCAAGGCATTGTCCTGAGAAATGAGCCAGCAAATGGCTGTCACCTATTTTGTCGAGTTGAAACAGGTGCAGTATGTGTACATGTTTTTTGTATCTGCAAAGAACAGGACCCTGTGTATACATTAATATATTACAACTCACCACAATCTCTCTTTAAGATTGAAGCAAAAAGGATGGTTTAATGAAGCATTCAAAGCAATGAATAATTTACTTATCGAGAACAAGCATACGATGTAAACAGGAAGAGAAAGAGGAATAGTAAGTACAATTATGAATCACTTGAAGAAATTGCATTAATTTGCATGAATTAGAGTCCAGTAAGACCATGTCCAGTGGAAGTCCTTTCAGCTGTCTGTGTACAGAAGTCAATTTCACAAGAGTTCAGACACAGTCATATTGCAAGTGAAGATACATTAGTTGTGAACTAGAAATTGGTTCACTTGAATGCAGAAACATATGAAGATAGGAACATCAGAACAGGAGTAGGCCATTCAGTCCCTTGAGCCTCCTCCGCCATTCCATGAGATTATGGCTGATCTGTGGCCTAACTCCATAAACCTGTCTTTGGTCCATTTTCCTTTAATAGCTTTGCCTAACAAAAATTTATCCATCTCCAGTTTAAAATTAATAAATGATCTAGCATCAACTGCCATTTGTAGAAGAGTGTCCCAAACTTTCCCACCCTTTGTGTGTAGAAGTGCTTCCTAACATCTCTCCTGAATGGTCTGGCCCTAATTCTCAGATTATGCCCAACCAGTGGAAATAGTTTTTCTTTATCTATCCTGTCATTCTATCAACCACTTTAATACTTTGATCAGATCTCCGTTTCTACATTCTAGAGAAACAGGCCTAATTTGTACAATTGCTTCTCATAATTTAACTCCTGAAGTCCAGGTATTATTCTTGTAAACCTACATTGTGCTCCCACCAAGGTCAATCTATCCTTCCTAAAGTGTTGTGCTCAGATCTGCTCACAGCACTCCAAGTGGGCTCTAACCAGCGATAGTAGGAACTGCAGATGCTGGTGAATCCAAGACAACAAGGTGCAGGGCTGGATGAACACAGCAGGCCAAGCAGCAACCTGAACCTTCAAGTCTTTCTTTGGACCTCCATTGTATTTAACTTCATACCATCTAGAAAGCACCTTGATATATCCACTTTTGATTTCACACTTGAAATTCATCTGTCATAGTTTTGCCCATTTAATTAGTCTATCAATATCTCTTTGTAATTTTATGCTATTATCTACACTGTCTATAATGCTGCCTAGCATATGTTACCAGGAAATTTAGATAAAGGACTTTCTATGTCATTTTACAGAGTCCTTTCTGGAAATCAGAGTTTTAGCGAGATTGAGACTTGAGTCAGGTGATAAGTAAGCTTGGAGGTGCCTTGCTGTTCTGTCTTCTGGTGTTAGATGCAGACTGAGGAGAGAAATCTGAAACTATATATTTAAAAGTGATTCAAACAAACTGGCATCTTCAGACATGTTTTCAGGTTAATGGGACTGCTTTGATTAATCCTTGTTCAAACCCATTGTGTGCTGTAGAAGAAAACTGAGGGATCTTTGGCCCCACCTTAAGATAATGGGTTTCAACAGCTTATTTTCAAACCAGTAACAGCTGTGGAGACAAATTGCCTGGGTTTCCTTTGTGTGGCCTGCTTCAAATGTTCATACAAATGGGAAGTCTGATATTTCAAAGGGAAGAGAGAAGGAAGCGATGGCATGGTGATATTGTTGCTGAGTTGGTAATCTAGAGACCCAAGTAATGATATGAATCCCACCATAGCAGATGGCAGAAATTCAATTAAAACAAAATCTGGAAGTAAAAGTCTAGTGATGACCATGAAACTATCATTAAATATTGTTTTTAAAAAACCCATCTAGTTCATTAGTGCCCATCGGGGAAGAAAATCTGCTGTCCTTATCTGGTCTGATCTCCATGACTTCCAGTCCAAGATGGCAGCGGCGTTACTTTATTTACTGTCCTTGTCCTGAGCTTGGATGGCATTGGTGGCAGCGAGAGCCCAGTGCTCATACCTCGAGGGGATCTCGGGCAGTCTCGAGCCAGGTCCAGGGTGCGGACATTGGGTGGGCTGAGTGCAGAGGAGAGTGAGCCCTTACTTACTTTTCCAGAGCAAGCACAGGACCTGGAATTGGCGGCTGCTGCATTGGCAGAGGTGATGTTGGCGAGGTAGGCCCAGCAGCAAAAGATGGCACCTGAGGATTGGCGACGTTGTTGTCGGTTGGGCTTGGTGCTGGTGGTGCTGAAGCAGTGGCGGAAGGGTATCACGGCAACATTGAGGTTGGTGGAGTGGTGAGAGACAGGACTCTGATGTTGGTTGGTCCAGTGTGGCTAGGCGGTGTTGGAGGAGTATCAGCCCAGGGGCAAAGATGACGCCTGAGGATTGACGACTTCAAAGTTGGTTATGTCTGGTTTAGACAGCGGCGAAGTGTTGAAGGAGGGATGGTGATGCAGGCATCGTTGACAGTAGTGAGCCAGCTCAGGGCTGATGAGCTCTCTTCAAGCTTTATCTTTGTTTTTCCTTATTCTTAAATTATTCAAAATGATGCCGTTTTGTGGCGACAAATAAAGGCTTTTCACTGTATTTTGTTGCATTCTTACTGTAAAATATACGTGACAATAAATCAAAATCTTACAAAAATGTGATTCAACAAAAAAACTGTACATACCAACTGGCATAGACCCAAAAATAACAAGAGCAAACTCAGCCCTGGCGTTTCTGCAATGTCATCCTCACTAATATCTGGGACTGATGCCAAAACTGGGAGAGCTTTCTAGACATGCGAAGCAACAGCCTGTCATTTCCTGTAAGGTATGATTCAGTGAGTATGTCTCTGTCTTAGTCAACAATGGTGGTGGACAATTAAACAACTGAAGGAGGAGGCTCCACAAAATTCCACATTCTCAATGATCGAAGAACCCAGCACATCCGTGCAAAAAGATTTGGCTGAAGCATTTGCAACAATCTTCAAGCAGAAGTGTGGAGTGCATGGTCCATCTCGACCTCCTCTGGAGGTCCCCAGCATCACAGATGCAAGTCTTCTGTCAATCTGATTCACTCCCACATGATGTGAAGAAACAGGTTGGAGCCACTGGATTCTGCAAAGGCTATGGGGGCTGACAACATTGGCTGCAGGTTCCTCTCCAAACCACTTACCATGCAGACATAGAACTCTGGCCTGGATTTTCTGATGGCCAAATTGTCATTTTGCAGTGTAGAATGGAGTTGTGAATCAGGAGCCTACAGAATTCCTAACATTGCAAATTCCAAGGGAATGGCACCCAACTTTGAAGATTAAGATGGACAATTTCCCTGTGCCTGGAATGTTCCGAGAGTATCCATTTAAACTGGAAAATTTAGAGGGTTCTGCTGCAGGTAAGTAGTTACTGTGGAAAAGTTACATTCTTAAAACCCCCCACCCCCAGACCCTGTCCTGATGACATCCCCTCTCCCCACACCTCCAGGACCTGACAAACCCTCCCCTGGGACACCAACACCCTGATTCCACCTGACACCTGACAACCCATGACCTCAATATCCACCCATGACCTGAAACCTTGTCTTCCCTGTGGGACCCAAAACTCTCTTACCCCTATCATCTTTGGGACCTGACACCCTCCTCTCAGCCCAAGGCTCAACAACGCCCCTTTACCCTTTCTCAATAAAAAAATCTGGAATTAGGAATCTAATGATGACCATGAATTCATTGTCGATTTTTGGAAAAACTCATCTGGTTCACTAATGTCCTTTAGGGAAGGAAACTGCCATCTTTACCTGGTCTGGCCTACATGTGACTCCAGACTCAAAGCAATGTGGTTAACTCTCAACTGCCCTCTGGGCAATTAGGGATGGGCAATAAATGCTGCCTAGCCAGCGACACCCTCATCCCATTAATGAATAAAAAAAAACCTAGGACCCTAAACCCCCTGCGCTTCTCCTACCCTCACCACCCCCTGATTGGATATCTCCCACCCTCCCTGACCTATACTACACACTCCACCTCAGTGGCCCCTTTCCCAACTTGCACCCTACCTACCTGGCATGCTATCCGTTACACACCTGGCACCATATTCACGTGACACCGTACTTAGCTGGAATCCTTCCCCTACCCACATGGCCATGTTCCTACCCTTAGCCACCTGGCACATTGCCAAGCTATCTTGGCTCCCTGACTTCAAACGTGCCCATTTATGTTCTGTCAAAGCAGCTTTGTGTGATGCTGGACATTGAAATCACAAAATACAGCAACTGACCATGTGAAAAACTGGGCATGGTTTGAATCCACTCAATTATAGACTCAAAGAGGACTACAGCATAGAGAAAAGCTTGCCTGATAACACTGTCAACAAGCCTTTTGATCACTTCACCGATGGTCGAAAATAGACTAAGAGGTGGTGGTGTTCGGGTTCTATAGATTTCTGACTAAATAACATGAATTCTAGTTAATGAATGCAGAAGTTTAATCTGTCTCTAATCATCTCTTCTGTAGTCCATATCTTTTAGTGATCTTTTAGTTGTTCAGCTATTAATCCTGACATGTTAAATTTATGTAGTTCCACCTTAATTCCCAATTGCTAGATAAATCTTAATGACTTGCTCTTTTGCATTAAACCCATTCAAATCAAGAAATCAAATCTCGGAATGCTGTTTAAACATTTTGAATTGTTTTGGGAAGTCTGCTATGTCCCAATATAAACTCAGGAATTTTATGGACACTCGACAATATGCCTTTGATCTACACTTGCTTGTTATTGATCCGGCCCACATCCTGATCACTTGCCTTTCTCAATTAACTTAAACTTACCTTTGGGTAGGGATTTGTCGGCTTACCAGCAAGCTGTGTTTTCAGTGCTCTCTC
>NW_025970124.1:0-12893 GCF_021869965.1 Rhincodon typus | reverse complement strand
AAAAGCTCAGCAGGTCTGGCAGCATCTGTGGAGAGAATCAGAGTTCACGTTTTGGGTTGAGTGACCCTTCCTCAGGAGTGTCTGTTCTGAGGAAGCGTCACTCGACCTGAAATATGAACTCTGATTCTCTCCACAGATGCTGCCAGACCTGCTGAGCTTTTCCAGCAATTTCTGTTTTTGTCTCTGATAAGAAACTTAATTCAATTCAATATTTAATGACAGAGTTCAACTTCCAGGGAAATCCATAGACAATTTCACAAATTTCAAATCATCGACTGAAATCAATATTCATAAAAGGTAGAATTGTTGGAATTATTAACGATAATGACAATTTGCCTACTAATGTAACAGGTCCACAGAGGATGCCATATCCCTAGCCTTGCATTCATCCCTGGAACATCTGGATATCAAAGACACCTACGCCAGGCTCTTACTCGTTGACTACAGCTCCACCTTCAACACCATTATCCCTTTCAGACTGATCTCAAAACTGTGTGACCTTGGTCTCAGCGCCCCCCTCTGCAACTGGATCCTCAGCTTTCTGACCCATAGGCTGAAATCAGTGAGGATAGGTAACTGCACCTCCTCCACAATAACACTCAATACTGGAGCCCCCCAAGAATGCGTCCTCAGCCCCCTACTGTACTCCTTGTACACCTACAACTGTGTTACCAAATTCCAAATGAACGCCGTCTACAAGTCTGCTGACGACACCACCGTAGAGGGACAGATATCTAACAATGTTGAATCAAAATACAAAAGGGAGATAGAGGGCTTGGTAACGTGGTGCAATGAAAACAATCGGTCTCTCAACGTTGGCAAAACTAGAGGACTGATCATCGACTTCAGAATGAAAGGAGCAGAACACACCCCCCCTCTACATCAACAGAGCTGAGGTGGAGAGGATGGAGAGCATCAAGTTCCTCAGAGTGATGATAATAGACAACCTGTCCTGGACTTCCCACGTAAATGTGACAGTCAAGGCAGCACAACAATGCCTCTTCTTCCTCAAGTGGCTCAGGAAATTTGACATGTCCATAAGATCCCTCACCAACTTTCCCAGATGCTCCATTGAAAGCATGGTGTCCAGGTGCATAACGGCCTGGTATGGAACTGCTGTGCCCAGGACCGTAAGAAACTACAGAATGTGGTGTGCACAGCCCAGACCATCACAGAAGCCAACGTTCCATCCATGGACTCCATTGACATGACTCACTGCTGCAGAAAGGCTGCCAACTTCATCAAAGACCCATCACACCCTGGTAATGATCTCCTACAACCTCTTCCATCAGGCAGAAGATACAGAAGCCTGAACACATGCACAAGCCTCTTCCCGGCCGTTATTAGACTGATGAATGGACTCTCTAGCCTCAAATAAGGCTATTCTTGCTAACGTTGATCTTGCCTAGCGCACACGTTGTAACCTGTATACCTCTGTCTAAGTCTTTTTGATCTGTTCATCCTTTGCTTGCTGTGACCTGTCTGTACTGCTTGTAAACAAAGCTTTTCACTGTATTTCGGCACACGTGATAATAAATCAATTAATCAATCAACTCAATATTCATAAAAGGTAGAATTGTTGGGGTTATTAATGAAACAGTGTCAATCTAAGGAGGATTTAACTTTGAAGAAAATGATTCAGATTGTTCTGGAAGCAGAAACCCAAAAAAACTCTCAGATTCTGAGAGGGAAAAAGCAACTCTACCTCAGGAAAGTCACATAGTTTATATGCACTTTATATTGTTCAGGCACTTTAAACAGACATATGATAAACCAGCGCAGAAAGTAAGCTAAATACCAGATGTTAAGAGCCAGTGTAGCACCACAAGACCACAAACCTCACAGGCATAGACAATGCCCAGCCATGACAAAGGAATGCAATATTGTTAAAACTATAAGGAACAATTTCGGAACAACAGAAATTTGGTGATCGCACACACACAAGCAAGTCGACACAATAAAGCAACAGGCACCATTAGAAAAGATACCTGCATTAGTCAAGATGTCTCAATGGAATAAAATACCCAAACATTCCTAAAGAAACTTGCTAATCCAGATGAACCAGCAAAAACAGAACTTACTTTGTCGATGGGCTTGTTCATTCTAAGCTTGATTCTGGAGAGAGTGTTTTTGTCCTATCAGACCAATTAGTATGGCTAAGAAAGCATAAGTTACTGCTTACAGTGATAAGAATACATGGCACAGGTACAATAACTGTCAAGAGAAGAGAAATGTGACACAGCAATACAATGCATATAAAAACAATTGAAAATACGTATATTCTTCCCAATCAAAAAGTTAATTTGTGAGACGACTGCACACATATTTCAATCTCAACTTCATCAAAAGAATTGGAGGAGACTATCGACTTCCCAGAGAACAACTTGCTTAAAAATAAACCGTTAGTGACTGACCAGTCAAGGGTCAACCAGGGAAGCCTACGCTGGGTTTTCTAGACTCATGGCAGAACCCAATCAGAAGAACTAATCCAGTCTAATTATAATGTTGGCATAAGAGAGCTGTTTCAAAGTGTCAACATGGAGGAAGTCACAGACTTGTCAAGACTGGTAGAAATGTTTGGTCTTCTGCCTTCTAAAGCAGAACTGTCAATACCAGTAACTGAGATAGCGCTGAGTGAGCAGCAATCTTTAACTGACACAGTTGACAATCTGAAAAAAATCTACTTTACTATCAAACAACCACAAAGGCAACTGATGATGTCCGATGCAATCAAAATAGTTGAGAGTGATGGGCTACATATGACTCCATGTGAGCCAGACCCATGCCTCAGATACAAAGCATGATCAAGAAGAAGAAATTGCCTGGTCTGCAGGGTACTGCAGAAAAGCAAATACCTCTTCCAATTAGAAAGATGCTGCCAGCTCTGAATTCCAGGATACTTCAGGAATGAAGGTACTTGTTTCAACAGAGCAGCTGTCTTCTGTGATGGACATTTGCAAGTTTAAAGGTCAGCCTGATGATGTTATGGGGTAACTAAATAAGTTATCAAAGGAGACTCCCTCTGTGAGGGAAGTTTAGGAGATTAGGAATCCTCCAGATAAGGAAATAGACCAGCAGCAAAGTTGACAAGGAAAGAGAAATGATCTCCAGAGCAGGACCAAGTTCAACAGTCTTCAAGCAAAAAAATCAACCATTTCTAAGTCAAACGAGAGTATTTTCTGGGAAAGGTATGAAATATCTAAACTACCTGAATTTACGAGCAAATGCAGTTATATAAATTACTGTCTGATGGGTTAATAATATAGGATACATTCTCAGCCCTCTACTGTACTCCCTGTGCACCCCACGACTGTGTAGCCAAATTCCATATGAATGCCATCTACAGCTTTCTGATGGCACCACTTGATAGACAGATACCAAACAATGATCTGTCACAGTACAGAGAGGAGACAGAGAGCTTGGTGTCATGGTGCAATGATAACAACTTCTCTCTCAATGTCAGCAAAATAAAAGAACTGATCACTGACTTCAGGAAGAAAGGAGGAGGACACGCCTCCTCTACATCAATGGAGCTGAGGTGGGGACGGTTGGGAGCATCAAGTTCCTGGGAGTGACGATAACCAACAATCTGTCCTGTATCACCCATGTAGATGTGATGGTCAAAAAGGAACAATAACGGCTCTTCCTCCTCAGGTGGCTTCGTAAATTCAGCATGTCCATAAGAACCCTCACCAACTTTTACAGATGCACCATAGAAAGCATTCTATCTGGGTGCATAATGGCCTCATACAGCAACTGCTCTGCCCAGGACTGTAAGGAGGTTGCGTGCACAGCCCAGACCCATCACGGAAGCCAACCTCCTATCCATGAACTTCTTTAACATTTCCTGTTGCTGTGGAAAGGCTGCCAACATCAGAGACCCATCCCACCCCGATAATGCTCTCCTACGACCTCTTCATCAGGCAGAAGATACAGAAGCTTGAACACACCTACCAACAGGATCAAGAACAGCTTCTTAACTAGCATTATTAGAGTGCTGAATGGACTTTCTAACTTCAAATAATGTTGATCATATTTTGTGCACCTCCTGCACCATAACCTATATGCCCCGTTCTGCCTAGACGCCCTTTGACATCTATGTTCTTATTTGCTGTGATCTGCCTGTACTGCTCGCAAAACAAAACTTTTCAAAACTTAGATACATGTGACTACAATAAATCAAATGAAATCAAAAATGCTTGGGTTGATGTGTTGTTCAGGTAATAGTTTTGACAGAGTTAATATTGAGGTTGCATTATTTCCAGCCAACCTGATGTTAATGTAAGGTGGAGGCAAGGATTTCTACAGGAAGTTTGATCAGTAGCATATGCATTATACACAGCCTCTGACAGTCCTGACTAATTATGCTTGACTGCTATTATAAACTGTATTTATTGCTATCATGCAATAAAGCATCTTATTAACTAAGATATGTGCCTCTCCTGCTTAGACTTAGCAGTGGTCTATGCATACCACTGATCATTAGATAGGATCAATATACCAATATTGGTGGCAGCAAGCTACTGCAAAGAACCTTTACCCTTTGTTACTTACTGACGAAGATGGGAAATACCACAATCTGCCAGCATTGGCAATCAGGGCAAATGCCACACAGCCTTGTTAATGCTGGGAAGAACTGTTGTTTAAATTTAAGGCTACAGAGAGTGCAGTATAATTTATAAATGGGTGTGGGCCTTTCTAATGGTGTTAAGAAGTTAAAGATGAAATGTCTTTTCCCTGCTGTAGTGTGTTGGAGTGTCCTTTCAGCCAAAGCAGCTATTGATGAAGACATCCAGCACTGTCTCCAGTGTGCTAGCATGGTCTTCGGTTGCCTGAGGAAAAGGCTGTTTGAGGACAACAGCATCAGATCTGACACCAAGATCATGCTTTACAGAGCTGTGGTGGTTCCCACCCTCCTACCTGGCTCTGAGACATGGACTGTCTATAGCAGACACATCAAAGCACTGGAACAGTACCACCAACGCTGCCTGTACAAGAGCCTGCGAATCCGCTGGGAATAAAAATGCACCAACGCCAGCGTCCTCAACCAGGCCAACATCCCCAACATTGAGATACTGACCACTTTTGTTTGGTACGTTGTCCCCATGACCGATACGAGACTCCCCAAGCAGGTGCTGTACGACCAGCTCTGAAATGGCAGGCGAGCTCCAGATGGACAGAGAAAGCGCTTCAGTGATACCCTCAAGACCTCACTGGTGAAGTGTGACATTCTCACAGACACCTGGGGAATCACTGGCCCAAGACCGTCCAAAGTAGAGGAGGAGCATCTGGGAAGGCATCGAGCACCTCGGGACTTGCCGTCGGGAAAAAGCAGAAGCCAGGCGAAAACAGCTAAAGGAGCGCACTTCCCCACCAATGCCCCACCCACCTCTTCCCGCAATCACCTTCTGCTCCAGGTGTAACAGAGCTTGCAGGAGCTGCATTGTACAGCCACCTACGGACTCACCCTGAGAGTGGAAAAGAGTCATCCTCGTCTGTGAGGGATTGCCAATGATGATGAGGCATTAGTTGCTGACTTTGTAATGATTAGTAGATGTTAATTTCCATTTGTTTCTAAGAATAAAAATCTTAAAATGTGAAATCTTATTGCGTGATCCTTTGGGGAATGCATTTCTCTTTTGAAAAGTTATCGATCTCTACCGTTATTGTAACTTATGCTTCAGATATTAGAAAGGCAAGAGAGATTGGGCATAGAGCACTGTTGGAGAGAACATAATGGGATATGAGTAAGCTTTTTACAGCTTAAGATGAATAATTACCCTTACTCTTTAGCTGCTTATTATTGCGTTGAATTTATAGACAGTGGCTTACATCAATATAATGTGTTTATTTTTGTGTCATCTTTATGCCTTCAGCCATCTGCACAATTGATTGGCCATCATTTATTGACACACCAGGGCTGACTGAGTGTAATTAAATCCATAAGTTAAATCTTCAAACCTTCAGACATTACTGCAGATTAATGTACTGCAAATTTCATTGCTCTTCATCCTCTTTTCTGACTTTTACCACTTTATGTTCATTTAAGTGGAAAGTAATCAGACACAGTAAGCTCCTACGTAGTAATCAATGGCTTTGTATTCAGAGAATTTTTCTCTGCTTTGACATCAAACCATCATTAGATGGCGTTCTTCAGCGACACTGGCATGTACAATAGCTTTATACTTGTTAAATTATTTTTAGTAACTAGAAAAAGATTTCAATAGGTTCCAGTTCGAGTTAATTATATCCAGCTATTATGTGTGAGCACTGGAATATATGTCCCATGAATCACTCTTGTAGCTGTATTGTGATATTCACTCTGAGTGTGAAGGTGTATTAAAATTCACGCTATGTATCACAGCACAGTTCCTTCTTTGAGAATTGCAGTTGCATTTCAGCATAGAAGTCAGAAATATAAATCAACTTATTTGTTTTAGTTTCTGAGAGAGTAGAACTGTATGAAAGGTGCACAGCAGAAACAAGCAACTGAGTGCAATTGGTCTGTTCTGCTATTTATATTCCAGAAGAATCTCTACTCATTCCATTTGCTTCCATCTCAGCCTTTGAGCATATTTTATTATTCCCTTTCCTATCACGTAATTGTACAATTTTATTGTCAAAGCATCCAACCTATTTACCACTTCCTGTGGTGGCACTTTCTGCATTCTAATCACTCTCTGAGTAAATAAATCTCTCCTTATTAACCATTAATAACTACCTTACCTTATGGTCCCTCATTATTTGCCATTCATAATTAACGTATATTTATGGTCCCTAGTTTTAGATTCACTCATAAGTAAATGTGTTCAGGCCAAATTTTTCCTATTCTACCTATTTTTATTTTTTAATGTTTCTATTAGGCTCCAAATCCCTTTCCTTTCCTAAAGCACCAAACTTCAATCATTCCGAATAGTTGTTTTCTCTCAGTTTTCGACCCATTCTTCTTTGAAATCTCTCTTACAGTCACTCTGGAGTTTTGATGACCAGAACTGTGCACATTTAGCTTGATCAGGGTCCTGTACAAGTCTCATGAAACTTCTACTTTTGAATTTTAAACCCCTAAAACTAAATCCCTGTGTCATCACATTCCCTCTTCTCTCTTCTATCCTTCTTTATTATGTTCTAATAGAGCAGTTCGCAACCTTAATAACAAGAGCAGTGTTGTTTAGTTCCTCCTTAAAACAAGTTAGGCAACACAGACCAGAATGTTATGAACGCATTTGCCCAGGTTTCCCACAATATCGAAGTAGTCAAATCAATACGAACACAAGACAATACCGGTGCAAAACAATCCCAACTTTATTAGGAAACAAGTTAGAATAAACTTTAATACTAAACCTACTCTCTCTTATCCTTTTCGGCCATTTAAGCTTATAATACTTCCAGAATCTCTTGTGGTTTTATGCAGTCAATCTCTCTCTGGCTCTGTCTCAGAGCCTGCAAAGCTGCTTTCTTCGTTCCTCTCTTTCTCTCTCTCTCTGGATGGTCAGCTGGTCTCTGCCTCTTGCCACGCTGGTCTCCTCAGAAGGTCTCCAGAAGATTTAAGAGAGGAGTCTGCAAGTAAACCCTGTTTTTATACTTTTTGGATGGTTTTTTGGAACTTTCTGTAGTTCTGGCCAATCAGGGAGACACACTTAATAGTTTGAAACAGTGTCAATCATTTGGATGGCTTGCCACTGTTTGTTTCTTTGTATAGTAGGATCTGGTGCCTTTCTGTCTGGGCTCTCCTTTGTTTAGTGGATAAATTGTTGGGGGTATGTCTGTAGAGGGTAACTGTTACCTTTAAATGTCATTAGCACCTGGCTGCTGTGTTTGCACTGTGTCTGTGTGGGTTTTGTGATTTCAGAGTTTTATTTGGCCAATATATCCAACATCCCTTACTGTCTGGCCAAGTTAGCAATCTTTCTATGCCTTAACAGCCAGAAGGCTACAACAACTATTTACAATGCTCGGCTGATGGTAATACTGCACAAGTTGGGTCATGGTGTGAAATTATCATGATAGACCACAAGTTTATTTTTGTAATTTGTAAATTTTGTAATTTTGTAAAATAACCTTAAGGCTTTTGATGTACTTTTAATAAATAAAAATAAAGGTTTTACGCAATAAGAATGAAAAAAGTGGAGTTACATATGTAAGACACATTGGAAAGATCTTATAACATGAAAAAAGATTCAATACCTTGTTTCCTCAGCAATAACCTTTACAGACACTGAACCCCATTGAGATATCACTCTTTTGTTTTCAGTCTTTAATTTCTTAATTGACTAATGAGATTGTAAGCATTTACCTTTGTTGGTGTTCAGCGCATTACCAGATGTGATTTTCTCTGTTGCTCTGTCTTCCTGATATGCACAGACACAGTCCAACTCATTGACTCTTCCTCGGTAAACTCTAAGAAAACTTAAAATAAAAACTAAAATTATGGGACCATCTGTAGGTAGAAAACATAGTTAACAATTTGAGTCCAGTGACCCTTCTTTGGAACTGATTGAAGCTAGGAAAATGTGGTATGTTTGCAAGAGACAGGAGGTGGGGAGGGGTAAAGGAGTAAGCCATAGGTGGAGACAGATCCCGGAGGGAGAGAAACACAGGCAAATAAAGTATTGGATAATGGTAAGAGTGAAAGAAGAACTGTTAATGGGGACCACAAGTAGGTGAAAATGCGTTGGCTGTGCTAAAAGCAGACCATATGATGATAGGGCCTAGGGTGTAGAGATGTGTAAAGAACATGGAGAATGGTATTCTGACACTAAAATTATTGAACTTGATATTGAGACTTGAGACAGCAGTATCCCAAGGCGGAAAATGAGGTGCTGTTCTTCCAGTTTGCCCTGAGCCTCGTTGGAACATTGTAGCAAACCTGAGATAGGAAATGTTGGCCACGGAACACAATAGTGTGTTGAAGTGGCAAGCTGCTGGAAGCTCAGGGTCACTCTTGCAGACGGAATGTAGGTGTTCTACAAAGCGGTCACCCAGTCTGTATTTCATCTCCAGTGTAGAGGAGACTACATTGTGAGCAGTGAATACAGTATTCAAAATTGAGTGAAGTACAGGTAAATTGCTGGAAGGTATTTCTGAAACATTGGATATTGAGGCTGGAGGAAGAAAATAGGCAGGTAGACACCTTCTGCAATTGCATGGGAAGGTGGTGGGGGTGTGGGGAGATGTTGGAAGTGGAAGAGGAGTGAAGCAGGTTGTCCCAGAGACAACCGTCCCAGCGATATGCTGACAAGGGAGGTGAGGAGAATGTGTGTCTTGTGGTGGCATCTTGCTGGAGGTGGCAGAAATGGCAGCCTGTGATCCTTTGGATGCTGGGATGAAAAGTGAGGACTGGGGAACACTATCGTTATTGAGGGACAGAAGGGAAACAATGAGGGCAGAAGTGTGGGAAATGGGTCTGACACGGCTGAGGGCCCTGTCAAACACGATGGTGGAGAACTCTGGGTTGAGGAAATATGTGGACATTTCTGAGGGTTCCTGCAAAAGGTAGCATCATCAAAACAGGTGCAATGGAGACAGAGGAACAGGAAGAATGGAACTGACTATTTACGGGAAGCAGGGTATGAGAATGTATAGTCATGGTCACTGTGTGAGTTGGTGGGTTTGTAGTAGATATTGGTGGCCAGCCTATCTCCAGAAATGAAAACAGAGATGTCGAGGAAGGGAAGGGAGGAGTCAGAGATGGACCAGGTGAAAGTGAGGGAAGGGTGGAAATTGGAAGTGAAATTGATAAATATTTCCAATTCCAAAAGAGGGAAGGAAGCAGCATTGAGGATGTCACTGATGTACCAGAGAAAGAGTTGTGAGGAGGGACCTGAGCATGCTTAGAACAAGGAATGTTCCATGTACCTCACAAAGAGACAAGCATAACTGCGGCCCATGTGTTACGCATGGCCACACCTTTGATCTGAAGGAAGTTAGAGGAGTTAAATGTTGTTCAGGGTGCGGATGATCGCAGCCAGGCAGAAGAGGGTGGTGGTGGATGGGGATGGTTCTGGCCTTTCCTGGAAGAAAGGAATGTAGTTCCAATAGTGTAATTATCCATTGTGAACTAGATCTCTTTTATTACCTGAGATAAGATCGTTGAGTAGAGCCTGTAAGACTGTTGTTTTAGGAGTTATGCATCTCCTACATTGGCATAATGTGTATCCAATTCTTTGTTCCTAACCCATTTACTCAAATTGATTTATGAGTCTGTAATAAATTCTGTAAGTCACTTTGATAGATTTTGGAGAAATAGCATGATTTTCAATCCAGCTTTGTGATCACCTCTGTATTATCCAATCTAATTACTGGAGGGTCAACTTTAGAATTTTCTATTTCTTATTTATTCTTGAATTATTCTGATTTTTATGTTTAATTCCCTATTTCTTTCAGTGCTGTGAATACACTTTTGTTCTAATTATCCTTCCTATCACAGTATCGCTTTAACATATTAACATGACACATTTACATTTCCTCTTGTCTGAAGTACACATGTTCATATAATTGAGTTTCTTTTTGATTTTCCAGTCCAGTGTACTTTACTTATAACAGTTTCCCAGAAACAGGTAACAGCTCTAATGCCTTGTCTTCAGCAACAATATTTTGTGCTTTGGCTTTTTATTTCCTCTAGGTATTAATTCTTTGTTGAGTACTTTGAATTACTTTTTGATTAACTCATACACTTTTGTTACTAAGTTGTGTAGAGTGTGTGGTCCCTTTAAGAGATAAAATGCTTTTCTAAGCTTAAGAGATTTAAACAGAAAAAAAATTTCTGCATGTAGCTGAAGACGTACAGCCAGTTCTCAAATGGAAACGTATCAATTGGCTGTGATTGGAAACCTTAGACGTGTTTTGATGTTTTGCAACTAGCTAGAATCAGCCAATTAATTTAAACTAAGCACTTAGTGATTGAAAGCCAATTGAACTTAAATCTGATGCTTTTGACAACCTCAGACCAATGCTACTATAAGAAAATTGATATGTCATCCAAGGTATATAAGGAGAGCGTTTTCAAAAATCGGTGTGAGAGCGATTCCATCTGAGAAATAAGCATCTAGCTCTCACAAGAAATCACTAAGCTCTCTAAAAAAGCACCATGTTATCGATAAAAGGTACCACGGCACTTCTAAGAGTCTTCACAGAAAAAATATCCCCGACAACAGGATCAGCAGAAGAAAGGCGTTTATGACTGGAGAGATAGAACATTCCAGAAGACACATTCTGTGTGCACTTTGTGACACTAAGTTTTAATTTAATTTTATTTCTCACTATTTGGGTTATATAAGTGGGACTTGTATTTATTGGAATAGCATACCAGTAGAATTTTGTTCAGTTAGGGAATAGTTAGGAGTTGGGAGAACTATTCGATTTGTTAGCAGTTATGTTGATTTGTTCACAGTTAGGCTTAAATAAAATAAATCGTTACTTGCTACTTATAAAGTGAATATCAGGGATTTTCTTTCATTTAACAACCACTACCCCCCCCCGCCCCCCGCCGACTTCTCCATAACACTTTGTTAATTTTTTTTTCTCTGAAACTTTACACATAGGTTGGAGTCCCTGCACTTTATATGGTTTTCTTTAACTAACTTAAGGGGTCCTGTTACCTCATGCCCATATATCAGCTAAAAAGCATTGGAATCCTGTTGTCTCCTTAGGTACATCCTTAATGGCAAACAATAATGAGAGAATTCCCTTAGTCCAATTATTGGAACATTCTTGGCAATAAATATCAAGCATAATCTTTACAGTTTGATGTCATCATTCCAATGCTCTTTGAGATTGTGAATAATAAGTTGAAGACATAGCTCTTTTCTTGCATAAGCGGTTCCTTTTTTTTGGGGTAATCTATATTTGGTGTAAAAATTCATTACTTTCAGATATGCCATAATTATCCCCAAAGGCAATGCTTCCCAGAAACTTGTTGAACAATTATTCATTGTTAAAAGATACTGATTCCCACTGCTGGTTTTAGATAGGGATCCTACACAATTGTTTAGGACCTCGCTAAATGACACATTAAAAGTTAATCCTGGAATTAAAGGTGCAGTTTTCCACAATATCTGACACATAAAGCATGTCTGGCAATATTTCATCACATCTTTAAGTAATCTTGACCAATTAAAAAAAGTTTTCGTATTTTAGCTTGTGTTTTCCTGAAACTGAAATGACCTGTCATTAGAATTTCAAAAGCCATTCCTACAATTTTCTGAGATACCAGATAGAACTGCCACCTGATAGACTAATGCCCACTCCTCATTGGCTGCCATTTGAGGTGGTCTCCATTTTCTCATTAACACTTTGTCTTTGAAATTATTTTTAAGATATTGGTTCTGATTCAATATCTGAGTGCGCTGTTTGATACAGTTGTATTTGTATTGAAGAAAATGGGCTAAATAAGTCAGCCTCATTCTCTTTATCTTCATTGTTTTTACTTAGGTTTTTAAAAATAGTATCAAATAATTGAATTTCCAAGTCATCCCTCTTTTTCATTGACTTTCCCTCTTCCATTCTAATTCTGTGAGCACGAGACCTAGTCATAACACAATCAGGAAACAATCTAGAGTGGTCCTCCTGTAGCATCTCAGTTTCTTTTACTTCTTTTGTTTGTTCCAACATCCCAAGTGAGGTCAATATTTCTGAACTGCCAAGTTATTGCCCAAATTAAAATCAATTTCTTTTAGAATGATTTGTTGCACGACTCCATCTTCAATTTCTCCACTTACTAAGTTACACCTTAATCCAACTCTATATCATGGTACCAGTTTGTAAGCTTCATGTTTAACTGTAATTAATATTTTATCCAATCATTAGTCCTTTGGAAGACTATTAGTATCATCAGCCAGCATCAACAACTGACTTACTCCAGTGCCTTCCAATCTAGTATAGAGATAACAAGGTGT
>NW_025970123.1:0-12894 GCF_021869965.1 Rhincodon typus | reverse complement strand
TATTACAGAGTGACATTACAGTGAGAATCACAGTGAGATATTACAGATTGACATTACAGTGAGAATCACAGTGAGATATTACAGAGTGACATTACAGTGAGACATCACAGACAAAGAGCAGTGAGTACTTAATGAGTACTTCACATCAACATTCACCAAGGAGAAGGACATGGATAATGGTAAAGATTAGGGAGGAGTATGTTTGGTGGTTTTGTGGATTGTGAAGTAGGATATCAAAGGTTACAGTGAGATATAGATCAGCTGGAAAGTTGGTCAGAGAAATGGCAGATGGAGTTGAATTTAGACAAGTGAGAGGTGATACATTTTCGGAAGTCAAATGCAAAAGAAAAGTATACAGTAAATGGCAGGGCCGTTAGGAGTATTGATATACAGAGGGATCTTGGGGTACTAGTCCATTGCTCCCTAAAAGGGGCAACACAGGTGGATGAGATGGTAAAGAAGGCATATGGTATGCTTGCCTTCATCAGTCAGAGTATTGAGTATTAAAGTTGGCAAGTCATGTTGCAGCTATATAAGACTTTGGTCAGGCTACATTCAGAGTATTGTCTGCAATTCTAGTTGCCATACCAAAAGAAGGATGTGAAAGGTTTGGAGAGGCTGCAAAAGTGGTTTACCAGGACGTTGTCTGGATTGGAGTATTGGCTATAAGGAGAGGTTGGACAAACTTGGATTGTTTTCGCTAGAGCGTCGGAAGCTGGGGGGCGACCTGATAAAAGTTTATAAAATGAGGGGCATGGATAGGGTGTATAGTCAGAGTCTTTTTCCCAGGGTGTAAATGTCAAATACTTAGGGGCATGGGTTTAAAGTGAGAGGGGGAAAGTTAAAAGGAGATGTGTGACTCAAGAGTTTTATACAGAGGGTGGGCAGTGCCTGGAATGCACTGCCAGGGGAAATAGTAGAAGTAGATATGACAGCAACATTTCAGAAACATTTAGACAGACACATGAACAGGTAGGGAATAGAGGAATGTGCAGGCTAATGGGATTAGTTTAGAATGGCATCATGATGGGCACCAACATGATGGGCCGAAGGGCCTGTTCTGTGCTGTACTGTTCTATGTTCTATGGGACATTTCAGTGAGATAGGGCAGTGAGATAGGGCAGTGTAACATTACAGTGAGACAGGGCAATGAGATATTACAGCGAGACAGGCCAGGGTCATAAGGCAGAGTCACCAATATTCCCTCTGAATTCATTGCTTAAGTCAGGGCGAGACCAGACTTGAGAACTGAGCAGTTCATTCTTCGCTAAGTCAGTATTTTGTAGAAAATATTTTTTAATGCATTGTGCGTGTATGTGTGTGTGTATGTGTGTCAGTCATTAGCATGTAAATCGACATTTTATGGCGAAGCTGAAGAGAGAACACATCTAATATCCCTAATTACAGAGGAGCAGAGTGACAGATGGGAGATTGGTGAAGGAGTCACTGTGAACAGCGGTGCTGGAGAGTTATCAGGAAACATATCTTGCTGTCGTGTTTATACAGACAGCATATTACAATCGAAAGTCAGTCTTCAAACAAATCAGCTGTTCTCTTTTTCAAAGTTTATGATTAAAATAACATTGCTGATGAAACATGGGCTGTTCCTGGGGAT
This sequence comes from Rhincodon typus, assembly GCF_021869965.1. NCBI lineage: Eukaryota > Metazoa > Chordata > Chondrichthyes > Orectolobiformes > Rhincodontidae > Rhincodon > Rhincodon typus. Next base: position 11,279 of record NW_025970123.1, on the reverse strand, counting down.
GGCACAGGAGGTGAAGATTGAAGATTTGATGTCTTCATGCAGAGTATGACCAGCAGCAACTATTCTGTCTCATCAATAATGTGAGTGTCTGTGAATGGTTACAGGTAGATGGAGAGACAGCCGGCTAGAATACCTAGAGCAAAGGAGGTTTAAGAGAAATTTAGTGGAGACTCTGAAAGTTATGTGGGCTTTTCCTACAGATTGGTGGGTGAGTAATATAACTCCACTCTTTTAAAAAAGGAGGTAGGAAGAAAACCGAGAATTATCGACTACTTTGCCTGACATCAGTCGTGGGGCAAATACTAGAGTCTGTAACAAAACGTTTAATAGCAGAGCACTTAGAAACCAGGGAGAGGATGGCATAGAGTCACCATAGATTTACAAAAGGGAAGTCATGCACAATAAATTGACTGGAAGTTTTCAAGGGCGTAACCGGTAGAGTCGATGAAGGGGAGCCAGTGGATGTGGTTTACTTGGACTTTTTAGAAAGTTTTTGATAAGGTCCCACACGACAGTCATGTGTAAAATGAAATGGGATGAGGGCAGTGTACTGACATAGATATAAAACAGGCTGGCAGACAGGAAACAAATAGCAGGAATAAACGGGTCTTTTTCTGAAAGGCAGCCAGTGACGAGTGGGGTCCCACAGGGATCTGTCTTAGACCTCAACTATTCACGATGTATAGGAATGAATTAGATGAGGGAACAAAACGTTATATCACCAAGTTTGCAGATGAATGTGAGCTCTCTCCACACCACCCTCCCCCCACCATGTCAGCTTCAAATCATCAGATTGGGAGGAGCTTAATGCCAGTTTTCGATATATAACCTGTTATAAAGGGGATGTTGAAACCACCCCCCTCCCACTGAGAACTAAAACCAAAACACCTAAAGGGGAGCACCTCGCCCTATAATTTGTAAAATGAATGTGAAAAATGATGTAACCTGCCTTTCAGCAATTTCTAGTGGTTAAATAAAATAAAGCTCTGACACTCACTTTAAAATCAACAAGTAACAATTTATTTATCTAACTCTAACAGTGAATAAATTAACTAAACTATTAACAAACCGAATAAATCCCTTCTAACTACTAACTATTCCTGAGTAAAGCAAGATTTTAACGGTATGCTGTTTCAATAAATTTAAGTCTCACTTACATATATATAAAATAGAATTGAATCTCTCGAAATTACAGCCAGCCTACGTGTCTTCCAGAATGCTCTGTACCTTCTGCGTCGAGTCTTCTATCCGGAATATTAACTAGTCGTGCCATTGGTGCCATTGTTATTTAGATGGTGCTTTCTCTAAGACATAGGGGAGGCTGTGAGAGCCAGTGTTCTCTCTTGAGAGCTGAGGGCTGCTAGCTCTGGTGGATGACAGTTAGCTCTAGGGCTTCGTCCAACTTCCCCCTTCTTTTATACCCTTGATGACATATCAATATTTCTTACAATAGGATTGGTCCTATGTTGTCAAAACCATCAGATTAAAATTTAATGGGTTTTTGGCATCTAAGTGCCTGGTTCAAATTGATTGGCTAGATTCAAAAGCTGTTGACGTGGTAAAACCTGCTGCTTGGCCTGCTAACCGTATGGCCTTTCTATACAAATGTTTCAGTTCGGGTGCTCTCTTTGTACTTGCAAACTTTCAAGCTGCTGCTCAAAGACATCCATTTTAAATCTCTAAGCACAGAAAAAGCACATCATCTGTTAAAGGAACCATGCAATGCTTTCCCCTGTAGCATTTTACAGACACCAAATTCTAACTTCCTGCCTCCCAATCCACAAGTGCTCTCCCCAACTTTGCAACAAACCATTTCAGAACTTTAACAGCAGGAGTGTGGAGTTACTGCTACTACCCAATCATACATGACTTTATTAAAAGGTGCAGCAGCATGAAGGGGCTGAATGGCCAACTCCTGTTCCTGATTGGTTTGTTCATGTGGTAGTCTGATGTCAGGACTACACACCAAGGGGATTCTGGGAGTCTCTCCCACAAAAAGTCTGCTGACACTGAAGGTTAGAGATTGATGGATTTTCTTTGTGAGGTAAAAGGGATTAAAGATTCTGAAACCAAGAGAAGTAAAATGGAGTTCAGAAATGGATCAGCCATGATCTAACCTGATGAAGGCACAGTTCAGTCCCCTATTAGAGTCCAGCTCAAAGGTGTCAAGTTTTGAAACACTCCCACACAAGCACGGGCAAAATTTAATTGATTTTATTTGAGAATCAAACTTCTGAAATTCCAGTCTGTGATGAGTTATAGAGATTCAGAACCAAGGATTTAATTGTTCCCATCGTTTGGAAGCAGAATGACAGTTTCCTTTTAAAAGATAAACTCTAACCTCAGAAACAATTTACATTGAACCAAGGTGAAAGTAGAACAATTCAGAGATGTTTATTCAATTTTATCAATGCTCAGAGTAATTGAGAGAAAGGTGTAAGGAAGTGTCAAATCCTCATTCAGTAACAGATTCAGAAAACATTTAAAAGGATGTGTACCATTAATATCCATAATTGATGCCAATAATCTGACATCTCACTTAATACATTCAAGCTATACTTAGCAAAAAGAGACTGAGAAAGAATATGAATATGGTAGAGGTACAGCTGCAGCACAAAATGTCAGCACCATTCCCAGTCTGTGCTTTCCAATGTGGATATATGATAACGAGCACTCACCATGAATTGTGAATTACAGGTCTTGTTAACACATCCAAAGATAGGTTTTTACAAATAGCCCATGCTTAAAACTGGCTTGGAGTTCAGGAGAGATGAATTCTACAAATTTACTAAGGTTAGACAGCGTAATTTATTTTCTTCACTCATGGGATGTAAGCATTTATTGTCTGTCCCTAATTGCCCCTTGAGAAGTTGGTGGTGAGCTGCCTTCTTGCAGTCCATGTGCTGTAGATTGACCCACAATGCCATTAGGGAGGGAATTCCAGGATTTTGACCCAGTGATAGTGAAGGAACGGTGATATATTTCCAAGTCAGGATGGTGAGTGACTTGGAGGGAACTTGGAGGTGATGGTGTTCCCATGTATCTGCTGCCCTTGTCCTTCTGGATGGAAGTGGTCGTGGGTTTGGAAGGTGCTGTCTGAGGATCTTTGGTGAATTTCTGCAGTGCATCTTGTAGATAGTACACACTGCTGCTACTGAGTGTCGGTGGTGGAGGGAGTGAATGTTTGTGGATGTGGTGCCAATCAAGCGGCTGCTTTGTCTTGGATGGTGTCAAGCTTCTTGAGTGTTGTTGGGGCTGCACCCATCCAGGCAAGTGGGGAGTATTCTGTCACACTCCTGACTTGTGCCTTGTAGATGGTGGACAGGCTTTGGGGAGTCAGGAGGTGAGTTACTTGTAGCCACTGTGTTAATGTGGTGAGTCCAGTTGAGTTTCTGGTCAATGATAACCCCCAGAATGTTGATAGTGGGGCATTCAGTGATGATAACACCATTGAATGTCAAGGGACAGTGGTTAGATTGTCTCTTATTGGTGATGGTCATAGCCTGGCATTTGTGTGGCACGAATGTCACTTGCCACTTGTCAGCCCAAACCTGGATATTGTCCAGATCTTTTTGCATGTGAACATGGACTGTTTCAGTATCTGAGGAGTCACGAATGGTGCTGAACATTGTGCAATCATTGGCGAACATCCCCACTTCTGACCTTATGATAGAGGGAAGGTCATTGATGAAGCAGCTGTAGATGGTTGGGCCTAGGACACTACCCTGAGGAACTCTACAGAAATGTTTTGGAGCTGAGATGATTGACCTCTAACAACCACAACCATCTTCTTGTGTGTCAGGTATGACTCCAAACAGCGGAGCATTTGCCTCCTGATACCCATTGATTCCAGTTTTGCTAGGGCTTCTTGATGCCACACTCGGTTGAATGTAGCCTTGATATCAAGAAGCTGTCACTCTCACCTCATCTCTGGGATTCAGCTCTTTTTTCCATGTTTGAGCCAAGTCTGTAATGAGATTAGGAGCTGAGTGGCCCTGGCAGAACCCAAACTGGGTGTCACTGGGCAGGTTATTTCTGAGCAGGTGCTGCTTGATAGCGCTGTTGATGACACCTTCCATCACTTCACTGATGATCGAGAGGAGCCTGATGGGGCGGTAATTGGCCGGGTTGGATTTGTCTTGTTTTTTGTGTACAGGACATACTTGGGCAATTTTCCACATTGTCGGGTAGATACCAGAGTTGTAACTGTACTGGAACAGCTTGGCTAGGGGAGCAGCAAGTTCTGGAGCACAAGTCTTCAGTACTGTTGCTGGAATGTTGTCAGGGCCGGTATCCTTTGCAGTATCCAGTGTCTCCAACTGTTTCTTGATATCACGTGGAGTGAATTGAATTGGCTGAAGACTGGTATCTGTAAGGCTGGCGACCACTGGAGGAGGCCAAGATGGGATCATCCACTCAGCACTTCTGGCTGAAGATTGCTGCAAAAGCTTCAGCCTTATATTTTGCACTGATGTGCTGGGCTCTTCCATCATTGAGGATGGGGATATTTGTGGAGCCTCCTCCTCCAGTGAGTTGTTTAATTGTCCACACCATTCATGACTGGATGTGGTAGGACTGCAGAGCTTAGATCTGATCCGTTGGTTGTGGGATCGCTTAGCTCTGTCTATTACTTGCTGCTTTCACTGTTTGGCGTGCAAGTAGTCCTGTTTGGTGGCTTCACCAGGTTGATACCTCATCTTCAGGTACGCCTGGTGCTGCTCCTGGCATGCCCTCCTGCACTCTCCATTGAACCAGGGTTGATCCCCTGGCTTGATGGTAATGGTTGAGTGGGGGATATGCTGAGCTATGAGGTTACAGATTGTGCTGGAGTACAATTCTGCTGCTGTTGATGGCCCACAGCACCTCATGGATGCCCAGTCTTGAGTTGCTCGATCTGTGCGAAGTCTGTCCCATTTAGCACGGTGATAGTGCCACACAACACGTTGGAGGTTGTTCTCAATGTGAAGGCGGGACATCGTCTCCACAAGATCTGTGCGAAGGTCACTCTTACCGATACTGTCATGGACAGATGTAACTGCAGCTGGCAGATTAGTAAGGATGAGGTCAAATACGTTTTTCCCTCTTGTTGGTTCCCTCACCACCTGCCGCAGACCCAGTCTAGCAGCTATGTCCTTTAGGACCCGACCAGCTCGATCAGTAGTACTGCTGCTGAGCCACTCTTGGTGGTGGACATTGAAATCCCCCACCCAGGGTACATTTTGTGCCCTTGCCATCCTCAGTGCTTCCTTCAGGTGTTGTACAACATTGAGGAATACTGATTCATCAGCTAGGGGAGGACAGTATGTGGTAATCAGCAGGAGGTTTCCTTGCCCATGTTTAACTTGAAGCCATGACACTTCATGGGGTCTGGAGTCAATGTTGAGGACTTCCAGAACAACAGCCTCCCGATTTTGTACTGCTGTGTTGCCCCCTCTGCTGGGTCTGTCCTGCCGGTGGGACAGGACATATCCAGGGATGGTGATGGTAGTGCCTGGGACATTGTAAGGTATGATTCTGTGAGTATGACTATGTCAGGCTGTTGCTTGACTAGTCTGTGAGACTGCTCTCCCAATTTTGGCACTAACCCGCAGATGTTAGTGAGGAGGACTTTGCAGGGTTGACAGGGCTGTTTCTGCCATTGTCTTTTCCAGTGTTTCACACGTAGGCCGGACCAGGGTAATGATTGCAGTTTCCTTCCTTGAAGGACATTAGTGAACCAGATGGGTTTTTCTGTCAATTGAAGATAGTCTCTACATGGCCTATCCGATATCCTTAGACTGTGAGCGTGGTTCTAGTCTGCACGGTAACAGTAACATCCTGTGGACTAACTATTGGAACATTCTGTGCTTCTGGTTGCCTGGGAACAAATGGAAACTCGATATGGTTCTCAGTTTGACACCGTGTGAAGCATTTCCACTTTCACAAATTGGAGAATCCTCTCCCAGGGTCCTCACCAGCAGAGTCTGCCTGATGCCCAGTCAATCTCAAAGAACTGCCCACCATTATGGAGTTCAGAGACTCCCTCCCTCCCACAAATACCTGGAATCAATTGAAATAAAAGGGATTGAGCTTTGGTAAGTCTGTTGAAGAAAGTGGAGAAAAGAGTTTAGTGTCTGAATTTACTCTGAGTACGCACAGTGGAACAGAGCTGAGGGGCTGAATGGCCTCATCCTGTACCTCTGGCAATCTCCAGGCTTTTCAAAGCCACTGCAACGTGAACTGGGAGCTGCCCTGTCCCACTCTGGGCAGTCCCGGTATGGCCTGGATAAACAACATTGCAGCAGCTCCCCTTTCCAAGGTGAGGATTGGTTTTGAAAAACACAGTGTCTGCAAATAAACCTCCGCCAAGCTGTCATTTTAGATCATGAGAGCATCTTAATTCTTTTTATTAACAGTTTGATGATTAACAAAAGAAAGAAGAAGACATAACTCCATGTGACAGTCCGGCCTTTCCCAAAACGCTGTGATCTGAAGCCTCTTCCAGACTGGACCCTCATCGAAACATATTCCTGAGATGCAGCAAACTTCACTAAAATGGAACGTTTGAATTACAGTACGGTATGTCCTACTTTGTTTTTCTTTTTTATAACTACATATTTATGTAGCAAGCTGCTGCATTGCAGTAAAACCCCCTACAAAATAATCAACAAAAGGTGTGCATGACACAGAATTAGTACAAATTATAATCGCATGTGAAGAGTTGACTCCATGATGTGTCTTAACTGTTTTCTCCCACAAAGTTTTAAAAGTACGTGTTTAAATGGATTTTGCGCCCTCCCTAACCCACCCCCCCCAATACCCACAGAAAAAGATGCTGATGTCCATTCTGCCCAGAATTCATGCAAACTGATGGTGATGTTTATGTGGTGAGTGAGTACATTCAAGTTCAGTACTTGGCAAACATATCCATTTTCACACAACAGAAAGCAGATTCTGCTATATCACATTCCACTCTTGGTCAAAAAAAAGCCATTTCTACTTCCTCCTATTTATATAAAGCATTATTATATGTTAATAAAAAGCACGGTTTTTAATACAATATATATGTGGCTGTCTCAGATTTGAAAACACTAATACATCCATCGTATACATATTGCATGGAGTTTTGTTTTCAGTCTCCTTAATGGTTTGCAGCTTCCTCCCATTGCTATAGCTGTTCAAATCACAAAGCAATAATTCTGGCAAAAAACACTAAAAAGTACAAAGGAAAGCAGTGATGTGGTTATTGATGTGTTGGCTATAAATTGGTGATGAGCTTTTCCCTTTTTATGTCACTTTTCTTGGTTTTTAAGTTAACTCCTGTTTCATGGTCCCTATGGTTCCCCTGTAAACCCTCCCAGTCCTGACACTCTGTAAACTGGACCCAAACTGTCAGCAATCTGTGTCTGTGACAGACCCAAGGCCAGCACCGAACCACTGGGCCTCAACAACAAAGCACCCAGCACCAGCTCACTCCCCAGGGTCTCTCACCATCACTCAGGGGGATGGTGATAGTGGGGGGTGCTGGAGCAAGACCAGTGACGCCTCCCAGTAAACTTCACCCCAACTGGTGAAATGTCTGGGCAGGAGGCCCTGACTGGAATTGGCTGGCGGAGGGATCTTATGATTGTGGCTGGTGTGGCGTGGGGAGAGGGGAGACAGTGATCTGTGATCAGGCTGAGGGAAGGTGTCTGGAGTGGAGACACTTTGTTGGAAGATGGGAGAATAGGCCCAGAGTGTGAACCCATATATACCTCTGCTCTCTGCTGCAATGGGCTTACTGCTGGGCCTTTGGAGAGATGCAATGCAATGTCATGTATGGAAGGCAGCAGGGGCTTGTAGAAGCTGTTCCTGGACTGGGGTCTGGAGATCGTACCTTATCATCAAACCCAAAGCCTCAGCTCCTGAATCCACCAGAGACAGGGTAAGATGGTCACTGTGGGGAACGTTAGTGTCAGTCAGAGAAATCCCAAAAGGCTCTGACGCTTTGTCTGATTAGAAATCCCTACTCACACACTCACTATTACTGACCATTCAGGTTGTTCAGCCCATCTCTAATGGTCCCTGTCGTGGTTTGTAGAGTATGAACAAACTGTCAGCACCAATCTGTCCCAAGCTCAGAGATTAATATCAGAGTCACTGCTTGGGGAATGGTCAGGGAGAAAAAGCAGCAGGAAATTAGATAGGACCATGGTTTTAATACAAACCCTTTCAACGTGCTTGTATTTTTGTTCTAAGAACATTACCTGAGTAACTGGGAGTTTGACTGAAGTCACAGATTCTCCAAACAGGTAATTAGCCCCCAGCCCCAGGGTGGGTGATGGGGTAATATGAGGAGCAGATCAGCTGGCTACTCCCTGAGCCATGGTAAAGCTGTGGGATGGAGGCACCTCAGGCTTGTGGGCTGCCCATAGAAACTCAGGAGGGAACCACTGCACCAGCTCAGAGTGCCTTTGCCAAGGTTCCTGGTGGAGACCTGTGTCAGGGTCTGCCTGAGGGACACAGCACAAAGGCCAGCAGTGATCTGCTCCCAGACTCCACTCACTGTCCAACAGAGCCCAGTGACCCAGCCAGCCTGGGAATGGATCTTTCAATCAGGCGCTTCTGATTCCATACTCCCCTCCCACTAGTTCAAATTGACAGGTACATACCATATTGCACTGCAACAAACTGCTGCTCTCTGATGTCTGTGTTCACAACCTACAGGACTACACCCACGTCTGTCCAGGTTTACAGTCAGAGGGGCTGAATGGCCTTCTCTTGGGTCTGTCCAGGTTCATTGCTGTGCACAGCTCTAAGAGAATCTGAAAGCCCTGCCCATAGAGGGTGGGGCTGGGGGGTGGAGGGGCTGTCTGCCTGGACTGAGGGCAGGGAAAGGCTGGCGAGGGGAGGACAGTCAGTGAGGGGGGGCTCTCAGCTCCAGCCTCCCAGCTCTGTTTGAGTGTCAGTCAGAGGCAGGACATGGAACCTGCAGCCAACTGGGCCCTTCCTGAAGCCTGAGCTCTTCCCAAACACACTCCCTTCTCAGGTGGCTCTTTCCTCCAGGGCACAGGAACACAGCCGCAGTGTAGGATCTCTGGGATCACAGGGTTCAGTGCATTGCGTAGAATCACTGGGATCAGTGGGATCTCCGGGATCTACGAGATCACTGGGATCTCCGGGATTCCTGGTCTGACTGTGATCTCTGGCACGGATACTGTTCCTTGGAACAATGTATGATTTAAACATTGTCAATGTCTGTACAAAATATTCACCAGGAACTTGTATCAGACACTCAGACTGTTAGAGCGATCGCATTCTGTACATGTTGGGGGTTTGGTTTTTTTAAAAATTGGTTTAGGATTTTAATTATTGTGTTTTCTTTCATAGGACATTAAGGAAGGTTACACCCTCTAATTACACTTCCCTCAAAGTGACAGTGCACAGGGAGATCCCAGTTGTCAGAGACACTGGGGACTGCACACACATCCCTTGCCATTTAGCTGACGTTGTATTTTTGCCCTAAATCTTTCTGCAGGGTGGGTTTGTACACCACCCCCTCCCCATCACAGCCAGTATGGTACCTCCAGCCCACACCCACCCATATCCAACACTAACTCCTGTACCATTCCCTCTGTGTAAAACTTCCCTGGGCCTGTAGCCCAATGCCATTCCCCCTCACTGCCCTTGCCAAAATGGAAAAGGGGGGGTAGCAGAGAATCAGGAATGGCAGCATCTAGCTGGCTGACTTCCTCTGCCCTCTGCACTTGGTGTTGACACAGATTGTTCACTGTAATTTGAAAATAGGTTCACTCACACTCACACTCACACTCACAAACATTGTCATTCCCATTTTGTGCTTCTAATTGAGGAAGTTTGATGGTTTGTGTCAAAATCATGAGACTTCTACAATGTCTACAAACTTCAGCTTCTCCTCCAGGACAGATGTGTGAATCAGACTGAATTATTGATTATCCCTGGGGAAATGTAGGGTCAAAATTCAATCCTGGTGACAACAAATCCTCTCCCTCTATGTTCCTCTGTCTCGATATGTTCCCCTCTCCCACCCCCCACCCCCGGTGTTCCCCTCTAACCCCCACCCCCTCCCTCCTGCCCCGTGTTCTCCTCTCTCCCCCACTGTGTTCCCCTCTCTCCCCACTGTGTTCCCCTCTCTCACCCCCGCCACTGTGTTCCCCTCTCTCCCTCCCCGTGTTCTCCTCTCTTCCCCACTGTGTTCCCCTCTCCCCACCCATGTTCCCCTCTCTTGCCATGTTGCTCAGTGCCCCCCAGTGTCACTGTTATCCCTGACTGGGCCTGATGGAGCTGAGCTGGAAGCAGGAGGGAGGGATCTCAGAATGATCCATTCTGGCCTGACTGTGGGAAGGACAGAGCCTGGCCTTGGGGCTCAGACTCCCAGCCTGTGGACACAGTGGGCTCCTCCCACAGAGACACGGTAGAACACGGCCTTGGTTCATTCTCTGGGCACTGACCATGAGGATGGCCTCGTGGGTCACAGCCACAGCAGAGAGTGGAGATATGGACAGCATCCAAACACCCCGACCCCTCCCAAAACATTCGCATTGTCTGTGTGGATCCTGTACAGGATAGAGACACAGCGCAGGGACACGGAGACACCTCTCTCTCCCTCCCACTTCATCCACCTGTGCTGGTGTGTGGTTACGTGGACAATGGCCAATGTTCCAGGCCAATTTGCAATGGGGGCAGTGGTTAGAAAGCACCCCCTCCACTCCCCATCTCTGCCCTTTCCATTTTACTGAGGGATAATATCAGACACAGAGATCTTGCGGTAACATTAACTGTGAAACCTCCAGAATGTTCCAGAATGATGGTATTGTTGCTATCTCATTTGGAACATTTTGGGGTGAGAAACAGAAAGAGAACGCGAGGGAGAGAGAGAGATGTTTCTTCCACCATGAGCTCATATTTCAAACCAGGCTTCTTGATACAGTGGGTACAGATGGTGAGGTGGCAAATTACTAGCCAAGCATTGGCCCTCTGGCTATTAATGTTAATGACACTGAACAATGGGCACAGGCTCGAGGGAGAGACTGGGGTGTGTGTGTGCGTGTATGTGTGCGTGTGCGTGTGCATGTCTGTGTGGGAGAAGGAAAGAGCGTGGGGAGGGGATGCAGGTTGCTTGGGTCCAGAAAAAGGGGCAGAGAGGTGGGGAGGAGGGGGAGAGGAAGGGGTGTAGGATGGTGGGGAGGAGAGGGGGGGGTGGGGTGGCGGGGGGGGGGGGGGTGTGGGGGGCGGGGGGGGGGGGGGGGTGGGGGAGGGGGGGGAGGGGAGAGGGGGTGGGG